>NC_062272.1:21948822-22028822 GCF_916048215.2 Malus sylvestris
TAAACCGACAAAAATTCGCCGGAAAGCTAGTCCCAACTCCGGGATCACCAATGATAATAGAGACCAACACCCTGAAATTATTTCCCCCGACGATCACAAAATGAGGCTAAAACAATGTAACCCAATTTTTTACCCAGAAAAACAGAGGATCGAACATAGAGAGAGCGAGACGAAGACGGGGAGAAGCAAAAGCTTGCAAGAGACAACAGACAAACAGAAAGGTAAAGTGAAGAAAATGGAATCGAAGCACACAAAAAAAGTAGGGTAAATGACAAAAAACTACCTTAACTATTGGTGTCAGGACATTTTCATACCTCATCTTTTAAAGTTGACAATGTCATATCTCATCTTACGAATTTGTGCCAATGTTATACCTTCCGTTAATTGGTCGTGAATTTTTCAGTTAAATGCTGACGTGACTTGATTTGGGGCCCATTTTCTATTAAAAATTTTAAAAATTATTATTAAAAATTTATTTAATATTTTTTAAATATTCAAATAATAAATAAAAGTAAAAAATAAAAAAACTCAAGTCAATTCGTTCCTCCCCCTCTCTTTCCCTATCTTCCTGCAACCCAGAAAGAAAAAGAGAAAAAAAAAAGAAAAAAAAAAGAAAGAAACCCAGAACCCCAACCCCACCTCCCCCGCAACCCCCCCATTCTCCCTCCTCCCACCCACCTCCCTCTCCTCCACTCTCTTCACCTTCCCTCCCATTCAAAATTTAACAAACAAAAGCAAACCCTTGCGCACAATATTTGGCTTGTAGTAGAAGCTCCGGTGCGAAGAGGAGGAAGAGGTCGGGCCGGGGTTGGAGCTCGGGTTCGGGTTAGGATTCGAATCCTTACTGAAGGAATCAAGATCATCGCTGGATCTCAACCTCTTCATTTCTCCCACAAATTAAAAATTGAATCATAAAAAAAAAAAAAAAATTGAAGAGCTACCGCCTACGATGTTGTATGTGAGGTGAAGGGGTGAGGGCTTTTGCCCATAAGGGAGGTCAAATTGATGGGGATTTCGACGGAAGCTGTTTGGAAAGAGAGCTGGGGTTGCAGAGAGAGGGGATAGACGGCGGAGGAAGGACGGTTTGGGAAGAGAGGGAGGTGGGGAAGGGTCGGATGCAGAGAAGAGAGTGAGGCGAGAGAGAGATTTAATATAAAAAAATTTTAAAATTTTAATTATTAAAAATATATTTAATAATTTTTTAATCCTGGATTAGTAAGTGGATCCCGCAGGTAGCCACGTCAGCACTTAACAGAAAAATTAACAGAAAAACTGACAGAGGTATGACATTGGCACAAATTCGTAAGATGAGGTATGACATTGTCATTTTAAAAAAATTAGGTATGAAAGTGTCGTGATATCAATAGTTGAGGTAGTTTTTTGTAATTTACCCAAGAATTTGGGAAATTTTGAAAAAAGCTTAACAACCAAAATTTTAACACATTGCACGACGCATGTATACATTAAGACGTTGCACAAAGTTGTTTTGAGCAACGACCCCATTGTGGCATCGCGTAAAGTTGTTTTGCACAACAACCCCATCGTGGCGTCGTGCAAGTTATATTTAAAAAAAATATTATAAAATTTACTGAAAATTTGACTTTACTCCATTCAAATTCTTTTTTTTTTCATAAAACCCACAATAATATATTTTTCTAACAAAAATCCGATCCGAACTACAATAATAAATTTAAAGCTACTTAATAAATATACATACCATTTAATTTCTTAAGTGTTATACGTTCAAAATAAATAAATTTAAGTCTACTTAATAAATATATATACCATTTTACTTGATAGGATACGCATTCTGCAAAACTAGTATCAACGATCCAACCGTCAAACTTGTTTGTATATACTTCAAGATCACATATGCCAAAAATCGCAACAAATAAACATTCAGAGATCAAGTAACGGGACAAAACTTTTCGACGGTTATAAACGAAAAATCATGATTTAATGGTAGTTTTAACTTCGATTTTGATGATTTTTTACAGCTACACTCATTGATCCTATATGAATACAATAAACTAATTCGATCGTCAATTTAAAATATTTACACTAATGGATACCACAAAATCATATGTTATACTTAATGAAAGTATAAATAAGCTCCAAGTGTTAGGGAATCTATTGTTTTGATGGGATACGCATTCTACGAAACTAGTTATTTTCAACGGTTATAAACGAAAAATCACGATTTAACGGTAGTTTTAACTCCGATTTTGATGATTTTACACTCATTGATCTTATATGAATACAATAAACTAATTTGATCGTCAATTTAAAATATTTACCCTAGTGGATACCACAAAATCTTATGTTATACTTAATGAAAGTATAAATAAACTCCAAGTGTTAGTGAATCTATTGTTTTGATGCGATACACATTCTACGAAACTAGTTTCAACGATCCAACTATCAAACTTGTTTGTATATACTTCAAGATTGCATACACCAAAAATCGCAACAAACAAACATTCAGAGATCAAGTAATGGGCCAAAACTTTTTCAACGGTTATAAACGAAAAATCACGATTTAACGATAGTTTTAACTCCAATTTTGATGAATTTTTACAGCTACACTCCTTGATCCTATATGAATACAATAAACTAATTCGATCGTCAATTTAAAATATTTACACTGGTGAATACCATAAAATCTTATGTTATACTTAATGAAAGTATAAATAAACTTCAAGTGTTAGTAAATCTATTGTTTTGATGGGATACGCATTCTACGAAACTAGTTTCAACGATCCAACCGTCAAACATGTTTATATATACTTCGAGATCGCATACGCCAAAAATTGCAACAAACAAACATTCAGAAATCAAGTAACGGGACAAAACTTTTCGACGATTATAAACGAAAAATCACGATTTAACGGTAGTTTTAACTTCGATTTTGATTATTTTTTTACAGCTACACTCCTTGATCCTATATGAATACAATAAACTAATTCGATCATCCATTTAAAATATTTACACTAGTGGATACCACAAAATCTTATGTTATACTTAATGAAAGTATAAATAAACTTCAAATGTTAGTGAATCTATTGTTTTGATGGGATACAAATTGTATGAAACTAATTTCAACGATCCAACCGTCAAACTTGTTTGTAGATACTTCGAGATCGTATACGCCAAAAATTGCAACAAACAAACATTCAGAAATCAAGTAACGAGACAAAACTTTTCGACGGTTATAAACAAAAAAATCACGATTTAACGATTATTTTAACTTCGATTTTGATGATTTTTTACAACTACACTCCTTGATCATATATGAATACAATGAACTAATTCGATCGTCAATTTAAAAAATTTACACAAGTGGACCACAAAAACCCTTTGCGCAACGCACTTTGTTCGTTGTGCAAACACCCTTTGCATGACACATTGGTGGTGCGTCACGCAAAGTATGTTTGCACGGCAAATGCACACTTTCGTCTCACAATGTTGGGAAAAAAGGCAATGGAACCCTTAGTTTGGCTCCAAAAACTTGGGCGACGTATATATCGTGTCGCGCGAAACTGTTTTGCACGACGAATGTACACCTTCATTGCGCAAAACAATTTTGCACGACGGCAGTCTTCGTTGCACAAAGTCTCGTCGTGCAAAATGTCCTTGCGTAACGCTTAGTTGTCAACGTTGCACAAACTGACCTTGCACAACGCAATTTGCTTAGTTGTGCAAGTATGTTTTTGTACTAGTGATGGGGAGACATGGCAATTTACTTCATTCACTCTCAACCACAAAAACACAAAAAATGTTGAGTGCATTCCGAATTTGTGTGCCTCAACACCAGACAAGAAAATTAGATTTTAAAGTCGTTGCGAAGGCATACATCCATTTCTAAGCTACTCCAATCTGCACCAAAGTAATCAAGCGATAAATTTGGTAATTAATCTTTAATATTAGAAAGGCAGAAGGAGAGTTTGGTGTCTCAAGGCTTCACCAAAAAAAATTGGACTATAAAGCCCCTAAAAAAAATTAAAACTGCTGTGAAAAATGGATTCATAATCCACATAGGTATTTTTGTCTGCAAGTAATTAGAATACAACCTAATAAATAAGAGAATTACAAACTTAAAAAATTACAGGAAAAAGAGAGAGAACTGTCAGGGAAACCAACCTACCCACATCTATCTTCCACAACCCCTGTTGAAGATCAACACCAGCCCAATTGGTGTTTGTGTTGAAGTGTAATCTTGCCTTGGCCCAAGATGGATCCAGCCTATGGACAAAGAAAGATCCATACACATGCTAGAGAATTCTAGCAAAGTTCAAGTTGGTGGAAGAGTCTAGAAAAATGGTGAGGTTTCTACCAACATGCAAGATTAGTAGTTAGTAGAATTATCTAGATATCTCTAGCATGATGATTACATGCTTCTCCAAGGTTCCATCCATGCCTATAAAAGGAGAAGGCATCCACACCATTTGTATCAATCAAGCAACCAACCAACCAACCAACCAAGTGAGAGTGAGAAGTAAGAGTAGCCTTGTGAGGAGTGTGAGTGATCTAGAGTTTGTCTCTAGAAAGTGAGTGAGTGTCATTGCTTCTAAAATGTGTCTTTGAGTGTTTTGAGTGTTGTAATATTTTATGAGTGTAATACAAGTAATTTGTTTACTTGTTTTGTCTCTCCAACACTTGTGTTAGAGTTGTGTACTCTAAGTTCTTCCCAACAACCCCATTTTCTGATCAAACTTCTTCCTCACACGATCGACCAAATGTGATATGACACGTGGTGCAGAAGTGTAAACGGAGGAGGAAAAAACCCGAACGTCTAAGGAAACAGTTTCGCAGAAGGGGAAATCCAAACAGTATATATTGATTGCTAAACCGGAAGGGGAGAAATAAAAATGGGGTTTTCTAAATTTTGTTTGGAGTTTAATAGAAAGTACTTTTTTTATTAGTCTATATATCATAGTACTCTGAAACTTTTCTGCAAAACTTTTGTTTCTTGCGCACAAGTTGAGGCTCGATCACCTTGACTGCAGCTTTCATGGCCATACAGGTAGGTGTACTTTTTGCTCCAAAACTTGATCTTTTGTTTAAATTTACAAACTTTGATCGGTTTTTGGTAAAGGGTTTAGTAAAGAAAGCGTTTTTATTTGGTTTGTGTGATGTAGATTTTGGAGTTCGTCCGAAATAGGGAAAAATTTGTGGCGGAATAAGGATTGGGACTACAAAGTAGAAGAAAATGAAAATTTTCTTGCGCTCTATGATTGGTTGCTTTCTGCTGGGTGCATGTGATTCACATAGGGTAAGAAAATTTGGTAATTTAATTTTTTTTTAATATTTTGGTAATCAATATTTTGCATTAATTTCAACCGTTTCACATTGTGTGTGGATTATCATCCCTTTCTGAAGTCAACAAGCACAAGGGCATAATTGGAAATTTGTACAATTAGCCTACATTTCATATTCAGAAGGTTAGTTGGTGAGTTTCGTACTGAGTTTGGACTTTAACCCTAATGCCTTTTTTTTACTGATTCATTTCATTAAACAAAACAAAATTCAATGTGGTTGATATTGCAGTGCACTCATATTTGTCTTACAAAATCTAATTAGTTTTTCTTCCTCAAGGTAACAACCTTCTATTGACATTTTTGATATATGATGTATGGGTTTAAGGTACAGTCAGATTGGTTGAATACACTTTGGCAACCTTAAATCAAATTACTTAATTGCACCATTATTAGTGGTAGGAGCCTAGGAGTTATATGTGCATTTACTATATACAAAATCAAAGCATGCATTTTCAATTGAATCAGGAGATCAAAGCATGCATTTTTACCAATTTTCTTTGTTCTTTGCAGATTTGTAAATAAGGATTAGGACTACAAAGTGGAAGCTCTGAAAAATTTCTTTGTTGAAAAGGATTACAGGTTATTAAAGTTTCTGAAGGTGTCATTTGCTTTGAAATTCAAGCTGCCTCGCCGGTTCAAGCGGGTATATATTGATGTCTTCATGTTTCATGAATATTGTGTGCTGTTAAAAGATAGAGAGCATCTAGAGAGCTAGGGAAAATCCCCAAATCCAATATTGATTTTGCACTCTTTTTATTTTCTTTGTTCTTTGTAGATTTGTCAATAAGGATTGGGACTACAAAGTGGAAGTTCTGAAAAATTTCTTGATCGAAAAGGATGATAGATTAGTGAAGGTGTACTCCATTATGAAATTTCTATTCAATGCCCTGCTTAATTATTAATGAATTCGTTTGTAAAATTCATATGATGTATGATTATTTGTGTACTAATTATTAAAAGAGTACTATCTTTCTCAATTTTATTACTTTTTTTTTTTTTACATATTCTAGATAAAATACTTTAAATTCATGCCTGTATTATTAGAGATGATAATCGCCTTTATTTTATGTTTCTATACATGGAACCAATCCTCGCATATAAAAAATAAGGAAAACTAATGAAAAGAACTTGAAAACTTTGAGTTTTAATAATAAAGACAAAATAAAGGGTAAAGTGAATAGTACCATGATTAACTTTTTAGTGTAAAAATGTGGTTTTTCGTTAAAGTGAACAATACCAGGAGCTTTTTATTAAAGTTCCCTGTAAGTTGCGCGTAGCACGCTGTGATTAAAAAAATGTATTTCGCACGCGCATGAGCGCGTGCAAAAAAGCTAGTATAAATAAATTCTACAACTACAACTGTGCAATCCATATGAAAACGATAAGTAATCAGCCGATAAATGTGGTTATTAACATAAAAAAATTATTATTAAAATGAGTTGGCATGCAGTGGTGTAAGGACCTGTTTGTTTGCCCATGCTAGCCTTTATTGGACTAGCTTAACTAGGATTACTAGTTCGTGTTTGGTGCAAGTAAGGGCTGGGTTTAATGAGATTAAGTTGGACTCATGTGGACTAAATGCTTCACTAGACGCTCTTAGTGAGACTCCCTGAAAAGTATAGGATTGCTAAACCCGTCTCCAGCACCAGTGTGTTTTCATGCCTACGTCGTCATCTATAACTTCAATCCCCACCCAGGTCTCTGCGTCGTCATTTCTTTAAGCCCAGTTACATGCACCTGTTGCATTATCAGTGGCACCTCCACTCCAAGCCGTTCGAGGTCTTGATTCCGGAGGAATCGTCGGTTTGCTCAATTGATTGACTTGTCTGGCTCGGAGTCTGAGGGGAGGAGGATTTCGTCTGAGAATGATCTCAATGAAAAATATAGAATTTTTTTTTTCCGGACTGTGCGAAGAAGAGAAAGGAAATGAAAAGAAGATAACAGAAAAGGAAAGGTAGAGAGGGGAGGGAATGAACTTAAAATGATAAAAAAATTATTTAGATTTTGAAAATAATTTTAGTCCAACACTGTAACTAATTTTCCATTATTCTTATACTAAGTTTTTAAAGTGAGTCCAATCCGAGATAATCCGGTGTAACCAACGCACCTTAAACAGTCTTAACATTCCATCAGTCCTCAATAAATTGACTAACAAACCCTAGAAAACATTCATACGAAAAACAAGACAAATTAAAGATGAAGATTATTATTTCCCTTTCTTCGTTGGTATTACGTACTGTCCATTTTTTTGCTCGTTCCTAACTGTGATGCTGCATAGCGTTGTACTCGCGTTCAGATCAGCAATAATATGACCAACGCAATCCTCATCATACACATTGCAAGTCTGCGGACGACGATTTGGGAGTCCATCTGCTTCACCATCAGGAGTTCTACAGATGGGACATCAAGATGAACCATTTTTTGAGTACACAATTTTGGTGCAGCTCTCAGTGGCCTGGCCAGTTTCACTATCTCGACGTTTACATAGAAGAGAGATAAATGCAGAGATTGTCAATGGTTGATATGTGATAACGCCCGGTCTAAGCAGGTACAAGAAGATTACTATAGTTTATGATACTTTCAAATGGAACGACCAGAAGAAGATAATTGAATTCTTACAATGAGTCCGGTTAACCGCACATTCACATTGAAATTTATGATGAATAATAAAATTTGATTATGTTAAACAATTTCTGCCCACAGCGTCCTATGGAAATTCACATAATATTATATTTTGAGTATATTATTAGAAACTGACATATATATATTAGGTAATAAAATTATAATTAGGATAACCAGAATGTTTGTTTGAATTACGTCAAAATTGGTTGACTTATAACATAAACGTTTACTATAATTTTTCTTTTATATAATAGAATTGCATTCTCAAATGGCTTTTTTTATTAGCACCCCACAATATGTTGAATACACTCCACATTAAAATTTAATATTAGATAACTTGTATACCTATTATGCAATGACAATTTTGATCTCATAAGGTTTAAAAAAAAAATTTAAATACACCCCAAATTACTTTTCACATGTATATCCCAAGTTCATTTATCTTCTTCGACTCTCAAAACCACTCTCACCCTCCATGGTAGAATTAATGAAACTACAAACACATTGATTGAAAAAATTATTCTTGATGAATGAAACGTGAAATCAACGTTTTGGAAACTTCACGTGAGGTAAGACTTCTATTTCATTGTTTTAGTGATTTCAACGGCAATCCTATAGCTGCGTTATGAATTATATCTATTAAAAAAAATATGATTGATAATGAGAACCACACACCTAATAAACCTTAGCCACATTAGATCACAAAGATCCCTTGAAATTAAAAGCAACCTAACAACCTAATCTCTTCCTCTAATTCAATGATTTAATAACTAAATTCATTCCCATGATTTGATCAAAGGAAAAGAAGAGGAATCATCATTATCAACCCCAATATTTATTTAATCCCCATTACCCAGTGCCACTGTTGCTACTCTATATAAAGCTCTACATTTCTATAGCTGCCAATTTTTTTTTGGATTTTTATCTTCCTCATCCACTGTTGTGAAAATTATCTCCCTCATCTACTGGTATGGAATACCCACAGCCTTCCACCTCTTTCCATGGAAGGGATAGAGAAACATTAAGGGATAAACACATGCAAATAATCAAACAATTGTAGGCATCACTCCAATAGAAAAATTAAGAAATTTCGGAATCGCACCAACTTCAGCTTTACATCGAAGGTGCCTTTGAATGACCTTATGTATTTGCACCTAAGATTTGAAGAGTGTGGGATGTATGTAGAAAATGTGGGGTGTGTGGTAAGAGTGTGGGGTGTAAGGGTATTATGGATTAAATGGGGTGTATTAAGATAAGTTTTAATTAAAAAAGCAAATGTGGGGTGTATTAAGTACGTGGAGTGTATTCAACAATATGTGGGGTTTCAATATAATAAGCCTTCTCAAATTTAAAATTCTTTTTCCATAATAGATAGTACAACTACGTTTACCAAATGAGTATTTTACATCCCATTATTAGGGAATTTTTCGACGAACAAATAACGTTAAATGTGTTGCAGTCCTATTAGATTAGGAATGTGATTAGGAATGTGATTGTGTAAATCCTAGTATATCTTAGAATATCTCTTATATTCCTATTAGGATTAGATTACCTATTAAATGTTGTAATCCTAAAGGGAAAGGTTTTTACCTATCCTACTACTATAAATAAAGGCACAATGGGGTGGAATAGAACACATCCACAATTACACATCTCTCTCTTCTTCTTCTCCATTGCCGCACCTTTCTCTCTCTCTCTAAGGCCTCTATAATTGTTCAGTAAATTATGCCTACAACAAAATGCTTATTTCAAATATTTTTTTGTTTTTGTTTTTTTTTTGTTTTTTTTTTGTTTTTTTGTTTCTTTAATATTTCAAAGCATTTTTCATATCCTATAAAACCCAACAAAAAGAAAAGACTAATATGTGTCAATATATTTCTTACTATAAATCACTTTGGACAAAATGTAGCATATTCTATTATGTATGAGTAGATGCTTTATAGTACAAACTGTCCAGGGTAATCTAACCCTATAAATTCTTAGTCATCCCACATGCCCAATTCATCTGATACACAAAATACAAACATGAATCGACTGCTGATCACTAGTTTGATGATTTTTGCACTCACCACCATGTGTGAGGGTGTATTTTGGGGCATAACTCATGTGAAAGTCATCAACGGTTTGGAACCCCAATCGGATGTTATCGCGCATTGTAGATCCAAGGACGATGATATCGGCGTTATTCAACTCCGCCATAACGATAGCTTTCAGTTTCAGTTCAGACCCAACTTCTGGAAGAAAACACTATTCTACTGCAGCTTTGTGTGGCCTGGCCAAGTCCAATGGTTCGACATTTTCAAGCACAGCAGGGACGATTGTAAGTTTTGTACGTGGTCGGTGAGAACTGGAGGACCATGCATGTACAATTACACTGCTGAAACTTTTGATCGATGCTTTAAGTGGAACAAAAAAAATCCCGTGTATTAGTAATATACTACTACCATATACTTTCTTTTTAGCCAACAAAATATGCAATAAGGCTTAGCCTAGAGAGAGAAAATCAGTCGCGTGTTTGTTCAATGTATCAAAAGAAAATGATTGTAGAACTCTCAGTGTAGCTTATGGCACTCTAAACTGGATATTTTATAATTTTAATGTGCCTGCAATTTTATAACCATTATAATTTTTTTTAATAAATAATATTATCTACGCTAGGAGAGGGGAGCTTAGCCTTACAATAGGTTAGGAATAATGTAGTTCAAATTCACCTTTAGCGAAAATCAAATCTAAGACCTCTTACTTACAAGTGAAGAGTAATACTACTAGACCGTAGTACTAAGTAGCAACCATTATAACTTTTGTACAATCATTTTTTTTCTCTCCCGTTATATACTTCATTTTGAGGAAATTAACTTCTCAAATTTTCATATCTTCGGGTAAACTAGATTAAAATGATAAAATGGTTAGATGGTCTGCCAGTGATGTTCTTTAGAACAGTTTAACTAATATCGTTTGCTCAGAAGAAAAAAATGTCAAAAAAAATGAAAATTTGAAATACAAAAACTATATGTACGTCTCATTTGTATAACCGGGACATGCAAATCAGGATTTAACTCCGATGAAGACGAAATTAAATTTGGACTAAACCCGTACGTGGGGGTATTGTTTTTTGTTCACTCTTGATGATGTAATAAATATGAGTAATAGGTGGACTAAATTTGCAAACTAAATGACGTGTTATTAATGGGTAATGCTATGGAGATTAAATTTATAGACAAAACTTTGTAACTAAATAATATGAAAGTTGATAATTAAAATATTAGTTAAGCGTTGATAAACGTGCTCATTTCTATTAATGACACATCATTTACTTTGCAAATTTTGTCTACAAATTTAGTTAGCATTACCTGTTATTAATAAGTAATAAGCACGTATCAACATTTAAGTAATAATTATGTTTATACCATACTTAGGGCCTCCGCGCCTCCGTATTTAGTTCTCTACAAATACTCGGGGGACTTAAATGTAATTATGTAATAAAGGAAGGGGTAAATATGTAATAAGTGAGGAGCCCTTATTCTATAAAATGACTCTTCACCCTCACAATTAGGGGAAGCCATTTCTGAGGCCATTTCCGAGGCAAATTCCTAAGGCTCCTCACCCCCTTTCAAAACTCTCACTCTCAGAGCTCTCTCTCCCTCAGATAAATACATAACCAGTGTGGAGGTAGCCCAAACCTTGGGGTGAACCACGATACATCTTATGTTATTTACTTTCATGCAGATTCACGGTCGGATTTTCGTTGTTCCAAGACCCCTTCGGTTTTGTACATCAACATTTGGCGCCGTCTGTGGGAATCGATACGAAAAGTTATGTCGGTTCTCTCTCAATTTTTCACATCTGCCATGAATCTACAAAAACCCAAGGGACAACCAAAACTCTCCCTGCCTCTTTCTTGCTTCTGATCTCTTTCCTAAACAGACGCAGACAAATCAACTTCTCAAATCCTTCGTTTCTCACACTTCTCTCTCTCTCTCTCTCTCTCTCTCTCTCTACATACACACGAAAATCATCAAACGGTTCCGTTTTCGGTGCTGCTCAAGCGTGAATTGGCCAATGAGAAGATTGAGAGACTGGAGCTTATACACGGTCAGGCGAGTCAGAGCAAGAAAGGAAAGGATTTCACATTGGTAAAGACGGAATATCAAAGAATTGTGGGAGATGGAGTTTCTACGTATTCAGTTTTCAGGCTATTTGATGGGCATAACGGGTCAGCAACCGCTATCTACTCTAAAGAGAATCTTCTGATAATGTTTTGGCCGCTATCCCTTCAGATCTAAACAGAGATGAATGGGTAGCAGCATTGCCAAGGGCTTTTGTAGCAGGCTTCGTCAAGACAAACAAAGAATTCCAAGAGAGAGAGACTGACCCAAACTAGAAGAACACTTCTATGACCCGACCCACACATCAATCCAAATAGACCCAGATCAGAATACCATTTCCTCGAAGCAAACCTTGATCCGGGTCTCCGCAGTACCCAAATGAAGTTTTTCAAAAGATGAAAAGGTTCAAGCAAAACCTTGATGCTGAAGATTTATCGAAGCATTTGGATTTGGATACCCGTAATGCTCTGAAGGACCCGGATAGGAAATCTGCGTCAGGTTCGATAAAGGTGATGGGGATCTTTGTGGCTGCCTGGATTCTGTTTTCGGTTTTATTCTCGGTGAATTTGGTTCTTAGAGACCCGCATTCGGATGCTGTTTTCGAAACTTCAAAAGCTACAGTTCTTGAAGTGGAACCCAGAAAAGAAGGTTCAGAGGTCTGCAACAGTCCTCAATCGCAAGTATTACGATCGCGATGTGTGTCACCTCTACTTGGTTGGGCCTCTACCGCCACGATCTTTTTCAGTTAATGAAAATGGATATGGGTCTGTACCCTAAGGTCCACTTTTTGCAGCTCAGAAAAGAATATGAGGAAGCGAAAGCGAAAAGGACTGATAACTATGACAGAGACCTGGAGGATGTCATAGATAGGCTCATTGTTGAGTGTGATAGGAAAATTCCTAGAGCTCTTAAGCACCTCAAGGATGATGATGCCAAGGCTGCTATTGCCATCTCTATCTCTGAAATTACTCAGGTGGTCCATCATCCTATCTATTATCTTTAGCTTTTCTGCCAGAGAAAGTTGATGTAATATGCAGGGGAGAGGTGCTGTCATCAGAGCCACCCAGAAAAGAGGAATAATCATGTAGTCTCCGATCATCATGAGGCACCGGCTCCTGATCACTATACATCATCATATAGCAAAGGAGAAGAGGTGGAGTGACAGAGAGAAACATGCAATGAACAGAGAAAGCAAAAGCAAAAAAAAAAAAGAAAAAGAAAGAGACACCATCATAAAAAAACAGGCAAAGGCAATCATCCACTAGCAGTTGCACGGGCACCACCAATGGGTCCTCCACGAACTTCAACCATGCACTCACCTGTTATATATATTATCTCCACTGCAATTATTACCACAGAAATATCAGTGTCCAAGAAGTTGTCACTTTAAAGAGAAAGCAAAAGAAGAAAGCGAAAGCAAAAGCAAAGTAGAAAACAAAAGCAAAAGCAACGCACCAACGACTGCTTTATTTATTTTTGAATGATGTAATTTATTTTTCTTATCTTTCGGTCCCCATCAGAGGGTAATAAAAATAAAAAAATAATAATAATAAAAAAGGCAAAGCCCAAAATAAATGGGCTGGAATGTTGTGTGGAGGGCAAATGCCCATAAACCCAAAATAGCACCAACCAGGTCATCAAAAGTACGCCCAGTACTCCACAATTATTCAGCAACCCGCCGCTATTACCACCAACCAGGTGATCAAAAGTACGCCCAGTACTCCAAAAATTATTCGGCAACCCTACGCTATTACCACCAACCAGGTGATCAAAAGTACGCCCAGTACTCCAAAATTATTCGGCAACCCACCGCTATTACCACCAACCAATTGATGAAATGTACAACCCGTACTCTAAATATCATTTGGCAACTAGCCATTCATGCCACCAACCAGGTGATGAAATGTACAACCCGTACTCTCCCTCATGCCACCAACCAAGTGATCAAAAGTACGCCCAGTACTTCAAATCATACATGAGCATTACTTATGTCAATCATACATACACATTCATGAGCATTACTCATGTCAATCATACATAAACATTCATGAGCATCATTTATTCAATCATACATAAACATTCATGAGCATCAATCATGTCAACATTCATGAGCATCACTCATGTCAATCAACATAAACATTCATGAGCATCACTCATGTCAATCAGCTTCAAAAGCTTCATTTACAAAAGCTTTAGCTTCATAAGCTTCATTTACAAAAAGGTCCAGCTTCAAAAGCTTCATTTACAGAGCTCCAGCTTCAAAGCTTCACTTGCAAAGCTTCACCTACAAAGCTTCACCTACAAAGCTTCAGTGCAAGGTATACAAATACCACCTCCGAATAACCGCCATTTCGGCCCATACACGGATTTAATTTGAACTCTCTAGCCAACAAACTCTATTGACCAAAGACTTGGGGGACTACACTATACACCATATATTGGGCCTCAACTGGGCCTCATGAAAAATATTTAGGGGACTTAGCCCATTGTTGAACAATAAAAATAAATGACATATAAAAAATAGAGTCCATGTAAATTGGGGCCAAACTACAAGGCAAAAACAAAATGTAATCCAGCCCAAAAGATGAGGATGGGCCTTACATACAAAACATCCAGAAATAAACAAATAAAAAAATAAAATATGAATTTCTTCCTACAAAAGGGGGAAGAAAACGTGCAACACAGAAACCTCCTTCTCTGCAGGGTGTGAAAAAAAAAACTGCACAAGTTAGTGGGAGAGGTTAAGTAAAAGTGGCAAGAGGTCATGGCCTCTAACTTCCCCCACATAACAAATTCTAGAGCTTTCTTAGGATACCTATAAATAAGCATCACCTGCAGTAAGTAACGGGGGGGAAACAAGAGAGGAGACGCTGCAGAAATTGAAAAGCACAGAGAAGACAACAGAGAGGCAAAGCAAGAGAGCAAAGGCACAACAAAGGAAAAGAAAGAAGAAGAAGAAATCAAGATCTACACGCAAGAACAAAGAGCAGGAGAAACTACACGGCATTTGAAGGTATAAGCCGTTTCATTCTTTTTATTTTTTATTTTTGGTTGGTTCTCTTCTCTGCTTTGTAGGAAGAAAAGAAGCACTTTGCTTCTTCAAACTATCCCATTCCCCAGAGCAAAAAATGACGGTAGAGACTCTAAATAAGCAACCCCAAATCCTTTCTCTCTCTGTGGTTATTCACTGAGACCTACGAAGCAAACTTGGGAAATTTCTCTTCCCTGCTCAACCGATGGCAGCAGGTGTTGATGCAGCAACCAAACCACAACACCACCGCTCTTCAACCGTTGTCTTTAGTAGTCTTTCAGAAGAAGCCCAAGGGCCCCAAGGACGGTGAACCAAGCAATCAACCAAACCGCAACACCACCGCTCTTCAAGCGTTGTTTCCGGCAGTCCTTCGGAAGAAGCCCAAGGGCAGTGCCATCCGCACTCCGAGTAGCCAAAGACGTGCAGTCCTGGTTCATAAAAAAGTAACCAAGGGACAACTTAAAAAGTTCTGGACACTAAGTCGCGGATGATGGTTATAAGATAGTGGATAGACATAATGTTTCCATCGCTTCGTCATCATTCCCACAAATGGCGAAAGTATGAAGAAAGAAAGAGCTAAAAGCAAGCGAAGATACAACAGTCCGTGCAAAGCGACAACGCAGCTGCCAAGCAGCGATGACCGCAACACTGTTATTGCAATAGAGAGTGTTATGCTCCTTCCTTAGTGACAAGTCCTGGAGAAAGTCCAGTCAACAACTGCAAGTTCTTCACAAATAGCAGAAAAAAAGAGTCATCCTGCCCTTTTTATTTGAAGTACTCACTTGGGGAAATAAACCATTGACTGTGATGATTGCAACAAATGAAAGGAAGGTGACCTCTACTGATTGAAGTTCTTTTATTTTCTTCTCGTACAAATATGAAAAGAGAGTGATACAGAAGAACAAAGCACTCCACTGTGATTCCAAGGACCAAAGCTGTTGTTTTGAAGATCCCATTAAATTTGGAACAACAAAACAAAGAAAGCTACAGTAGAGACTGGAAAATAGAGAAAGAAAGAAGAAAGAAAGCATCTCGTTCATCGCATGAGTTTGACAGCAAGCATCAATAGTGAAATAAAAAAAGGGAAATGATCTCTTCCTACAATTAGAAAAGTCTCAACAAAGGCATATTTAAAAATAAGGCTAAACTAAACGTAAAGAAGCAAGGCAAAGACCCCTGAATGATGTCAGTGGCTGCCTTTATGCCTTTTGTCCAAGAAATAAAGGAGGATGGAAGCTACAGTGGAAAGAAAATAAATAAAAGAACACACCTCCATACTCCTCACGTGGGCATTCTGAGCATGGCCTCATTAATTGAATATGAAGACAAAAGTAAATGAAAAGGAAGGCAAATAAAAAAAGGAAAAGTTGCTCATCACGTGGGAATGTTGCTCGCGTGGAGAAGAAGTCAAGTTGTTGAAATTAAAAGACAAGTCCTTTTGGAACTGGGAAACCTTTAAAGTCACATAAAAAAAAAAGGAGTAAAACTTGTTGTCATAAAGACTTGGGTCAAATGGGTTTAAAGTCCCATGTTAAGTAGGATGGAAAAGAAGAGGCTGCTTTGAACAAAACTCTTGTGGGATAAATCCCATGAAGGAATCAGTGGAAATTATTTGTTCCAAGCACAATTCTCTACGAATTTGTCAAAAGAAAGAAAAGTTGCAAAGGAAAAGGAAAAAATGAGTTTAAAACTCAAAAGGAGAAGAAGAGTTTCAACCAAAAATACAAAGAGGTTTCTATCACATTGAAAAATCGTGGATGTGGTCTTCTTTTCAGCACATAAAAGTCCTATTTAGACCTGAAACAGTTCAAAGCTGTCCCAAGTTCACAGAAATGGAAAATACTTACTTCCCATATTAATTGGAAAAGACACTCACGTGGAAGAGGAGTGGTTGAACTTAAAAGCTTTAAAGTCACATAAAAAAAAAAAAGGAGTAAAGCTTGTTGTCAGAAAGCTTGAAAATTCAAAGTGGGTTCAAAATCCCATTCTTTTGGGGTTGAAAATAAAAAAAGGTTCTCTAAATGGGTTTTGACCTATGCATCTCACGTGGGATAGACTTGGAGTCCCATTTTCTAATGAAGGGAAAAGAAAATCTCATTCCACTTTAAACTGAGTACCTCACGTGAAGTTCGCTCAAGTGGAGAAGAAAATGGTGATGTGATGTGGCAATCAAAACAGCCAATCCTTTTGCCAAAAGTAGAGTATATCTACAACCACCAAAATGCACCATGCTAAATATTAGTCTGATGCTAGACCATATTAAGTTAGCTGTTGCTTGTCTCCAAATCGTGAAGCTAATTGAATAAACCAAATTCTAGTGGTACGAAACCACGAAAATTCTTCAATGGGTTACCCACCAATTCAATCAAATTCAATTGAGCCAAATTCAAGGGCTCTAAAACCCTTCTAGATTGTTATACTCAAATTCTAATTAATGGGTCGTTTACCTATTAATTATTCTCGCTCCAATGGTTTAAAGTCCTCACCCGCACGAGCTAAAACTACACAAGGCATCAATTGCTCCAATGGATCAAATATTCCTATTAAATTTACAAGACACAAATGGCATGAAACCGCATCAAATCCCAAAAGGCATGAAGCTGAAGAAAAAATCTCAAATGGCACAAAGCCGCGATGAGTCTCAAAAAATATGAACTACGCTGGTTTGATTCCGTTAAGGATACGTAGGCAGTTTGATATCAATTTTCAGACACAACCATGAAATCAAGTAACGAACTACGTCGGTTTGATTCCGTTAAGGATACGTAGGCAATCTAATATCAAGTTTTAGACGCAACCGTGAAACTGAAACGAATCCCTGGTTCATATAAACTAAATTCACTCCTGCCATCAAATACCAAAATGGCACGAAGCCGAAGAAAAGTTTCAAATGGCACAAAGCCGAAGAAAAGTCTCAAATGGCATGAAGCCATATCAAATTTTCTATGCTCCTCGCCCGCATGAGCTGAAACTGCATAAGGCACTATGTTCCTCGCCCACATGAGCTAAAACTGCACAAGGCATCAAACGCTCCAATGGCTTAAAATCCTCGTCTGCACGAGCTGAAACTGCACAAGGCATCAAAACCCAAACACCATGAACTACGAGTGACTTGATCCCTCAAGAGGGTACGTAGGAAATCTAGGGATCAACCTAGGTGCAGTCACAAAATCAAACAAACACCAAAATCCTCAAGTTACATTTTATTCGAATTGGAATCAAAGGGTATTTCTTTCCCAAAAGAAAGGTTATAATTAATAGGCGCGTAGCCTAGAATGGGTCAAACTCGAATTAATAAAACCCTCTTCGAAAAAATGAACGAGGGTGAAATTGTGTCGAGTAAATTATTTGTTTACATATTATGTACAATTTTTGCTCAACACCCATTATAAAGCGTAATTTAATTGATCACCCGGTGTGATGATCCGTCCCGAATTAATATATTTTTATCCTTGATTATATGGAAATGAAGATTATACCCTCGTTGGCTTGGTGACGTGGATGCACGTATATAGTTTTGAACTATTTTCTCGCTCGTGAAATTTAATGGTGCACGACGTCACGGGCATGTCAACATGAATTAAGAACGAGAATGGGCGAAATTCTATTTTTGGATGGGTTTATTTCCTCTTTGGACCCATTATTTTTGGGCTTAACTCTAGGGCCCAAACAAGGGCCTTATTATTACCTATCCTACCCGTGCCTTTCTCCCCCCACTCCAGAAACTTCTTCTCTCCCTCACACTCTCCCGCACCTATCCCTCTCTCAGTGCTCTCGTCCCCGACACAACACACACGCACCTACATCCTTGCACACACCACAACTATCAATACTTCTCATTTTCTCCCTCACACTCCATGTACACCCTTCCTCACCCCTTTAATATGGTGTAGTTCCCGGGTGATATATCCGGCGAGATCTCAAACTTTTCGACTAAGGTAAGCACCTTAGACCATTATAAAATTGTGTTAGGTTAGTTAAGGGTGTCTTGAGACATTTTGGAATGGTATGGATGCATAATCTTTGGGGGGAAATAAAGTTTTTAAATTTTCCAGCGAGTGACCATGGGTTTTAGGGGTTTTTCGACCAATCTCGACGGCAACGCCATTCCATTTTGGTAAGGCTCGAATCCTTACTCATTGATCTTCATTTTTCTATTGAATGAAGGTTTTTGGTTGAATTTTGACCCCATACCGGAACAAGGAAAGTTTCCAGCGAGAACACCCAAAATCTGGTGTTCTTCTTCATATTTTCCTGCGCGCCACAATCTGTTTGAGCCAATTTGGTCCTAGCCCAAATGAGGAGCCCATTGTTTTAGTTGGTAAATTAGAACGCAGATTTTGAAGGCCCAATTTCATGGGCTGTGTGATCATCCCAAACTCAAGCCCATTTCAGAAAAAAAAATTAAATAATCTGTTAGGCCAGCCCAACCCTTAAACTCTTTTCAAATTGCACCTAAACTAATTAATTGGTTTAGGCCTTAGGTTTAAGATGAATTAAGTTCATTTAGTTGTAATTTAGACTTTATACTTAAATCAGATTAAGTTCAAATTATTCTAGGAATAGGGGGATGCTTGTGGTGCTGAGTAAGCCATTATGGTATATTCAAACACCCAAATTGAGCAATGTATGAGAAGTAATTACACGACTTTGGTTATGTGCTTAAAATTAATGTTAAATTAGTTGTTTCGCATATATGTGCGACATTTCTAGAGGACGAGTGTAGCTATGTGAGACTCGGGGGTTACGACCCTGCTACATACCAATGAGTAGGCTTTTGGTTTTCTATATATACATATATATGCTTTACATTTTTCCTAGAAATTGTTTAAAGTGGATTTACGTTTTTAAATGCCATGTCAATTGCATTATATTTTAGTTTATGCATTAGTATTGATATGCATATCATTGCTTGACGCTGTGGATGCCAGGTAAGCTACATGTGAGTATAAATTAATGATAGTAGTTGTAGTGTGTATGGTTAGTGCTCCGCCCGAGACCAGGGTCTAGCCTTCACGTGATCGTTCACCTCCCACACCACACACTCATCTTGGATCCAAAGCAGGTGCCAGCCTGTCGTACAGACCACCTTAGGTGGTTTCGACTCGTATATGACTTGTGATACTTCGCACAGCCTTCCCATGATCGTAGTACTTGAGTGTATGTATTTACACCTAGCTTGTCGTACAGACCACATTGGGTGGTTCCGACTCGTGTGCAGGATTTGACTAATGAGTTATAGACTTAGTCGTACAGGTCACGTTAGGTGACTCCTGCTGATACTTTATTTTATATTGATTCATTTCACCTGGCTTACTTATTCATGATTAAGATGATTGACATGGCATACCCTGGTTTTCGTTACTCTTGAGCATGATTCTTATATACGTATATATTACTATTTTCTGGGAATTTATATGGGTTTTATGGTGAGGGGTTATTACTTTTGGAAAGATAAATGGTTTTGAAAAGTTTTATTTTTGCCCACTCACACCTTCTGTTTTGTGCCCCTCCAGGTTCTAGATAGAAGTTCGTGTTGGTGGCTCACGAGGACTCTACAACGGTTCTAACAGACATCCACCAATCTAGGATGTCTTTCATATTCTGTATAATCAGTACTTAGTTGTGTGGACTGCATTCTGATACCTATGCTCTGGTTATATGCGTATCTACACTTTAAACACGTTTACTAGTACCTATATACTTATCTAGTGTAGGATAGCTAGTTAGTTTTTATTTACCCTCATTAATATATCAATATCACTTCCGCACTGCACACATGACTACGTCATACTCACGTGACGGCCAGCATGCCTCGATTGAGGTCGGGGTGTGTCACCTGGACCTTGGTGAACGTACCAAGCCTTCGGTTTTTGTCTATGGGCTATGTAATCTTGTATGCAATTATGTTAGTTACTAGGTATTTATGAATCATTTTTACCACCCAACCATTTTGGCATTATAGTTGGTTCTTGGGGTACTTATGAACCTGACATTTCATACTTATGCATTTAGGTGTGCATTTTGTGTGCCAAGTTGCGCTACCGCGACGTATCAATATAGGTCCACAAAGAAGGATGTGAATCTTTGTCAATTATGAATCTCCTTTGAATTAGCTCTTTAGAGCCTTTGCATGCGATCTCTTTACTGTTCATTTTGTGAATTGTCACTTAAATGAGACAATCTTCCCACCGTTAGGGGAGATAAGAATGTCAACATTCCTGAAGAATAACGGGATATAGCGTAGACGTTGCCCATTATGTCTCATCTTGATCCTCGTACCGCACAGGTATGATTAAGCAAGTGTTATGTATTCTAGCTTTAAGAATGTTGCTCCAGACACATTCCTGTAATCTACCTAAAGTGACAAGATAATATACCAGCTGCAAACATGCTTGCAAGTATAGGTTTACCTAACGAACGTCAAGTTAACATCCCCGAAGGATATGCCACCGCTGAAGCATGGTTGGCCATCCCTGTTGAACGGCCCAATACACCGGCTGATAACGAATCCATTTGTTTATCGCACAACAGATCACTCGCTCGTAGGATCCACTTCCCTAAAAGAGGAAAGACATGGCACAAACCGAATCCATACATGATCATTGTCTCAATCATTTCTATCTTATGAGATTAATCTCGATTACCCCCGAGACTTGAATCTTGGTCTAGTACACTAGTTTGGGTGAGATATAAATTTGAAATGAGATTATCATACGTGATGTTTCACTTATATGGTAGCTACCAACATTAAAAAAAGAAAAAAAATGCAAAAATATCAAACAACATTCTTTTGATTAGTGATAACATCGAACTGATTGGACTACCAAAATTATAATTCAAGTTTAATTCCTTACCAAAGTGTGTTTGGACCTATCATTCCTACACTACTCAAGTTAGCCTATAGTATTACTAGTGGGAAATGAAGCGTAATGAGATGAAGAAATAGTGCGATGTAGTCCACACCTTATAGCACAAGGTTTTTCTCAAGCATCATGTGATTGACTACAACATTACGAATGAGGTTAACGTTTCTCCATAGGGATATTGATACGAAGATTTACATGTAAGTTCTCAAAGAATTACATGGCTAGTTTAAATAGTTCTAGACCACAAAACACCCTCTCATTTCAAAAGAGGCGTTCACTTTACGGATTAAAGCAATCAAGGTGAATGTCGTATACCGTCTAAGTGATTATTAGATCAATCAGGGATATAAATAAATGCCCTTGCATGTTAATTAAGAGGTCATATTCCTAATTGCTAGACTTGCAGTTTATGTCGATGACATGAATATCACAAAGACTCTAGAAGAGCTTGAGAAAATTGACTCGCACCTGAAGACGGAATTTGAGATGAAGGATCTTGGGAGAACTTGTTTATGCCTTGGCCAAAAGTTCAAGCATTGTTATGAAGGTATTCTGGTTCACAATTAGAACTACACCCCCAAGTTGTTTTCTTTTGAGTATACCCAGCATCATCTATACGCTAAATGGAAATGAGACCCTTGAAGAGGTTATGAAACCCGAAGTTTCATATTTGAGTTCAACATTGCGCTTCGCTGTATGTAGCTTATTACATTAGATAGGACATCCTTTGGTTGTTGATTTATTGGTAAAAATCCAGCACTGTGCCTACACACATCCATTGAATTAGCATTAAGACATTTTTTTCCACTACCTTGAAGGTGCTATGGATTGAGGCCTATCCCTACGCATCCCAAGTGGATCCAACCCCCTGATCATCGGACTAATGCTTGCCTTACTTGTTATGTTGATGTTGGTTACTTACCAAACCCGCACAAGGAACGTTCCCAAATGGTTATGTCTTTACCTTTAGGGATTCCATAATATCTTGGAGGTCCATGATATAGAACTTAGTTGCAAAATCTTGAATTGTTCCAAGACTCACCGCACCTCACTACACCGTAAGAGAAGTGGTTGAGAGCTCATATTGAGCATATTCAAAGTACCTATGGTTTTCCATTCATTGTTGAGTCCCAGCAACGATCCATGAAACGTATGCTGCATATATCGACCAGACAAGACATGATACATCAACAACTCAACACCAAGTATATTGTGTCTACATCATATCAACAAATCATCAAGAGATTGAAGTCAAACAATCTGATTCCAGACAATCTTACCAACCTCTTTCACAAAGTCACTGCCGAAGTCAACCTTCCAGAAGCTTCTGGTTCTTGTTTGGAAGTTTTGTCAAACTCAAGGAGAGTATCCATAAGTATACTCACTAAATCTTTATGTTCTATTTGTGAGAGCTCGGCTACTTTTTTAAAAAGTGGTTACCTTAATTCTCAATAAAAATGCCTACCTATAAAGCGCTGAGTTGAAGAGGGAACATGTCCCAAGATGATAACTGGGGAAAAGGTAAAATTTTAATCTCTTCAAAGCTGAGCTTTTCGGTTCACTCCCCTTATGTGGTCAACCTTCTTACAAGTCTTCTGCCTTTCTTTTACTCTTTTTTCCTATGACTACGAGTAGTTTTCTCATTGGGTTTTTGCTACCTAACTAGATTTTAACGTGACACCCACCTTGGGCTGGTCATACCCTTGTGAGCTTTCTAATTGCGTCCAGAAAAGTATAGTTTTGACTTATTGTAATTTCTCACTTGTCTCCTTAGACTATGGGCTATCTCCTATATTGGGTTTTATCATAGCGAGATTTTGTGAGTATTATTACCAATGCATTCTTCCATTAATTTGAGACATTTGCTCATTGTGCCAACGACTCTATCGACTGAACTTACTTCACTGTGGAAGACCCAATGCGACTTTTTGTTTCAATATTTGCACACTCAAGGGTGAGTGTTATAGTCCTAATTTAGTAGGGATGTATTTGTGTAAATCCTACTGGGATTCTATAGTATCTTTTAGATAGTGTCCTATTTCAGTTGTAATACCTATAGGGTGAGGAATTTACCTTCCCTATTACTATAAATAAAGACACAATGAGATGAGAAAACACGACCACAAAATTCACCTATTTCTCTTTTCTCTTTGTTTGCCGCCCATTTTCCTCTCTGTACAATTCTTCAGTTAAATAGGCCTACAAGTTTGGCACTTTAATGAGAAAGATAGTTTGGCATTGTTCACTTAAGTAACAAAATTTTATAGACTTTCGAATATGCTCTTATGAGGTTTGGTTGCTTCTAGTAGTACTTCCAAAGATTTTTAGTAATTATAAAGTCCTTTTGAATTTGACTATTTATATTTTGTTGATTTTTTATATTTTGTAAAGATGATTTTAACCCATAACATAGTGAGTTAATGTCCATTCTCATAATTTCTTCTTAAAAAAACCATGCTAGTGCATTTCTTACCTAAAATAACTTGTCTAAGCCCTGATTTGATACTGAGATGCTTCTGAAAAAAGCGGGTATCAAAAAATTTGGTAAACATTCAACTACAGCTTTTTTTCACAGTTTTGGATGAAAAAAAAAAACAAAAAACACAAAGCTGCAAAACCCAGTTTTGAAAAACCGGCTTTTTTGGCTTGCCTAGCTTCTACACAAACCGATTTCGCAAGAGGCGTTGAGGCCTTTAATGAAATTTTCCAATACCCAAAATGGCCTTTAGCAATTAAATAAATGATACATTATACTCGTCGACTTCATCGCCGACTCCACCACGTCTCTCTTCTGTCCTCTCTGTCATAATAAAAGAAAGGGAACTTTAACGAAAAGCTCCCGGTACTGTTCACTTTAACGAAAAACCATATTTTTACACTAAAAAGTCAATCCTGATACTATTCACTTTACCCTTTATTTTGTCCTTATCATTAAAACTCAAAGTTTCCAAACCCTTTTCATTAGTTTTCCTTAAAAGAAAAGATAAAAAAAATATTATATAATATTCAACATCATATCTTTTTTAGCCATTTTACATTGTCGTAACTGTTTTACATAAAAATTTACCAAAAACTTTAACACTACTTTTTTTGCTAAAAGCACTTTTACAAAAAAAAAAAAAAAAAAAAAAAAAGTTTACCAAACACTCTACTGCTTTATTTCACAGATGTTTATTCTCATAGCACAGCAAAAGTAGTTTTTTTTTTTTTTTCAAAACACATCAATACCAAATCAACACTAAATGGCATCAACCATGTACAGGAAGAACAATTGTTCCCATAGCCATATGTAACTTTTGCTGTTAATGGTACCTTAAAAGCATTTTTAGATAATCCAGCCCTCTATTTCCTTTTATACATAAATTTTTAGGCATCCCTCAAACTCAATGCTTCTCTCGCACATCCAAAATACACAGATATGAAGACATTGACAATTTTGTTGATTTTCGCATTCCCCACAATCTGTGAGGGTGCTACTTTCTGGGTTCCAACGGATGTTAAAATAATCAACGGTTTGAGTCCGCGGACAGATCTTAACGTTCGTTGTAGATCCAAGAACGATGATCTAGGCTTGCACTCTCTTCGCCCCGGAGGCAGCTTCGAGTTTCGTTTCAGGCCTAACTATTGGAGGACTACACGATTCTATTGCAGCTTTCGATGGAGTGGCCAATTTCGTCGGTTCGACATTTTCGTACACAAAAGGGATGATTGCAGGCATTGTACATGGATGATCAGAACTTTAGGCCCGTGCAGGTGCAACCAAGACAACAAAAACTACGATAAATGTTATCCGTGGGACAAGGATTAAATTTGGAGGGCGCATAACATGACACTAAGGGTTGTTTCCCAAATTTTGTTCGTCTTTCTGTTTTTCCTTGGAATTTGGCAGAGAATTTTCAATTCCGACTTTTTGCACCACGGGAACCTGAGTTTTTATTGCATCGCCCCGTCGACCTTCATTTATATACGAGCAAAAATGTGCTCCAATTTCACATGCGCTGCTCGATCATAGGAGGCTGACCGCTATCAGGTAACACACTTTCAAAATTTGTTAAACTTGCTCACGTAAATAGAAACAACTTGCGTAAGCTGCTTCATCTATCAAATGTCGCCTATCATCCATGACAATATACGAAAACGCTACGTTTATATTATGAAAAGGAGGCAAGCTGAGAGGAAAACAAATAAATACTACAAATTTCTTGTTTTGTTCCGAACGGAAAACAAAATCACTGCAGAAAAGTTTCACGAATTTAAAAGTTACATTACAGTCATGGACATTATCTGGCGAGCAAGACCGGGATCTTGGTTCAATAGCTCCCTCAAGTTGCTCTCCACCTCTGCAACCTGTTTCTCGATATATTCCTTTGAAGTCTGTCCAGAGCAGGAAAGAAACAATTTAATTCCAAAAAAGTCCAGAAGATGAGTAATAACAAGAAAAGAGTTTGCAAACTTCTAATCTGCACGAATGGAAAGATATAAATCCTGATATACAAAAGAAATTGAAGCCTATGGCAATCCCAATAACACACTTATCCCCACAAACCCTCCGCTTCCTCTCCCCTATAACTTTCAATAATCATTTGTTTTTTTCTTTCTGGGCCTCCCACTCAATAGCTTCCATGTTCTTGCTCTTTTGCGCCTTCCAAAAGAAAATGTTTTCGGCAAACAAAGAAATGCACAATTTGGGATCATCCATACTGTAATTCATGAACGTGATAAGAAAAATTTGTACACTAGTTTATACTATTACTCCAGCATGGTTGTTGTTCGCTAGCTAAATGTCAACCAACAAGTCACTACATCTTCAGGAAAACTTGCTTAATTTTTCACCTTCTAAAAACAACAAAGGCTTATTGCTTAATCTTCACCTTCTGAAAACAATAAGGCCTCCCAGGAGATAACCTACGTCTTAGCCATTGACAAATTTTCATAAAATGACACACTAATTAGAATGACATTCTCATTCTTTCCTAGTTATTGCCTCCGTGTTCTATTAGCTGTCATGAGTAATAAAGCGCCCTATAAAGATGGTCAGAGCTTCATACCAAATATTTTTAAGCATTTTACTTACTCATGTTTCAACTTTTTAGACAGACTGAACTGAGTCTGAAACTAAGTAACAGCATAAAACGAAAGTTACGAGAAATTAGACATTCAGGATTATGGGATATTATCAACTTGGCATGCATAAAATCATAAACTACCGTATCTTTCAATCTTAACAGAATTGAAATAGCACAATCAGAACCGCACCACATTTACATGTGGCCATTTGAGCGGAAGAAAAATTAACAATACGATGAACCTTTGCACAAAATGGATGTTGTTATCTGTCTTTACATAAGGAGGACAAATTGTATGTGGAGTCAGGGTAATGCAGAAAGAAGTTTTCAAGAAAGACGTGCACAATGTAGAAAACTTTGCAAGGTAAAATAAGTTCGTCAATGGGGACTACGAATGAGGTGACGCAAGTCCTTCAAGTTCATATACATTATGATGGCAAATTTCATATTTTAAAATGAAAACAAATTTCAGCAAGTATTGATTCTATTGTGTTAGGATGCCAAATGGCATCTCTGTATTGGATATTGATTTGTACAACAGTCCAGCTATGATTATTGGTCAATGGATAACTAATAGTTTGTTTTAGGTTGAGCTTTTGGATTTAGCTTATATACTAGCAATTGTTACCAAAGGTTTCGAGTTGAATATTGTGATTTGTATCTGGAACTTTGTAATATAATTCTTGTGCACTCTGGGTTAAGGTTTGAACGGGGTCTAATTTATTGATACCTAAACACTGGCATTCTCTAAAAGGTTAATTGAACTTTTTCTCTCTCACCAAACGAAACAAAACAAAAGGTGCAAACACACTATAAAGGAAGAAAAGGGGCCATTATTATTCAAATGAAAGCAAAGATATACCTGGAGCGAGGCTATTGCACTCTCACTATCCTTGAGCTTTTGTTCCTGTTCATTCACCAACACCGACTTCGGCTCTAAAACAAACCTGCCCACCATAAAGTAACAGAATGTATCGTCAGAGAGTATATCAGACAGCACCCAAATCAACAACAAGACCCGAACTACTCCATCTAATTTTACGTTTAAAACCGGCAACGAAACTCACGTTCTCCCTGCAAAACAGATTAAACCCAACAAAATTCATCAAATTTAAACCCTAAAAGCACTATCAAATTTAAATATCAGAACCCAAAAGAACCGGATCAACTTTGTTTCCCCAAATTAAGACTGAGAACAGAGAAAATGGGTTGATTGAAATGAAGTACCTATAGATTTGTAAGTATTTGAATCATCAGATAAAGGCCGCAGCTCCTCCAGGGTCAGAAAAGCACGCTTCTTTTCTCCTTCTTTGTTCCGCATCTGCGTCTGCACCTGAAACCCACCTCAATTCTCAACCAATAAGTTCAATTTTCACCGTCTGTTTATGATTTATTAATTAAAAATAATACGGATGAAAAAAAACCTGCTTCAATTTCGCAGTAAGCTCAATCATGCGGCCTTGAATCTCCATGAACGCCTGCAAAAATTTGATTGTTCTGGTAAGTAGAAGCGAGCAAGATACAGCTGAAAATCGAAAGAGATGGAGAGACAGAGGGGACTTACAGCTCGGTTGGCTTCGTCGGCCATTTTTGCAAGATTGAAGCTTTCTGAGTCGGAGCGCGAGGGAGGCTGAAAATCAGAATTCTCAACTCGCTACCCATCTTCACTCGTCAGTGATGATTTGGTAAATGGGTTTTGGGTATTTGGGTCGGGTTTGGCCCTTCTATAAATCCATTGGCCCAAATTAGTAGAGGATGCCTGCCCGTGAATTCATTGGTGGGGTGTCAAAATCTTCCTAGCGTGTCTTTGTTGCATGCTAAACGCGTTATGTTTTTGCTGGTCAAAAATCAATGATTCAATACCCATGACAGCCATCTGGCGCACTCGCGACCTGTCTGGTTATGCATGTTCAGCTCATAATGCATTAATTAGTAAATTTTGTTAAAACTTGGTAGAAAATATGATCTCTTCTTTTATAAGTGAGTAGTGTAATAAATAGTAGATAGATTGTTTGAGCAATTAGAGAATTTCAAGCTCGTATTCCACATAGAACAACTTAGCGCTAATGAATCATATATCGGCCAAAAATAGGCTAAAATATTCATGTGAATCTTTCTAACTTCTGAAATGATGGACTATCGTGATGAAAGTATTAACTAATTATTTAAGAAAAAAGGTTAGTAGCATAAATGTAAGAATATTACACCTTCTTTTGTTTATGATAGTGATTGAGGATGAATGAATCATATGATTGAATCATAAATGACAGGGTTATTGGCTTATTACAATTTTGTACACCATCGATTTTACAACTCATAAAAACAAGGACACGTCGCACCTAAAGTGGAATAAAGCAAACAGGTAAGAGGAATATGCGAAACAAATACTTCACGCCAAAAGAACAAGAAAGTGGCATAGTACCTTGTCGGATTCTTGTAGGCTCATCCTAATTCCTAAGTGGGTGCCTCCTCTTACAGTTCCATTTTCCTAGTCATTTGGCGGTTAACGATTCAAAATCCTATACTGTTGGATTTGTTAATCAAATGTTTAAGATTAAAATATGAATCAATTTACACTTCACATTTTATCTTAAATCAAAAGGAATTGTCATAATATTTTAATTATCCGGTGATTAATATGATAACCAAGACAACGTCTTTAGTGTTATAAAAAACGAAAATTAGTATATATTTTCCACGCTAAAAATAAACGCTTAGGGCTTTTCAATCTAGTCTTTTGGGTCAATTCAACGAGACTGGTAAGCTGTTGTCGAAGACTTGGCAAAACACAAAACAAAGTGACAGAACATTGCAGTGGTTGAATGAATTGGACTAAAACAAATAACCCCAAAAGGACAAAAACACACAATCCATCTTTGAATTTCGATTGACAAAAAACCCCAACTCGGATTTAAGATTTGGAGAGAGAGACAGAGAGAGAGAGAGAGCCAGAGAAGGAGAGAATTCTGAGAAAGGAAAGGAGACAGACCGACCAGAAAAGCCATTGTTTTTAGAGATTGAAGCAATTCGGAGTACGTCTGGTTTGGCGCTTTCTTCGCCCCAATGCCCTCCAAGCTTGACAAATAAGGACCAAATCTTTCTCTCTCTTCAAAAAATAACTTACCCTCTCTCTCTCTCTCTCTCCCTCCCCTTTTTCACCGCTTTCTCTCTCCTCCCTATATTTATCTTCTCCTTTCTTCATCCTTTGAGTGGCTTTCTGGTGGCCCAAGAAAAACAAACCAAAACACACAAAAAAAAGGGCACAAAGTCTATCTTCGTTTCCCGGCGAACCCACATCGGAAAGTTCATACTTTTGCTCCGACCCAGATCCAATCCGGACCCGAATTCCAACCCCACATTGACAATTGATAGATGAACCCACATTAGATATGTATGTGGGTCATTGAAGCTTTTCAGTTGTCAATGGTAATAGTTGGAGGAAGGGAACGGGTTGACATGTAAAACCGGATTCGGGTGCGGACGCGGGCTTGGTTTTCAGATTCATGGGGATTTGTTTCAGTTCTGAAAAGGACCAGCATTCCAATTATACACACGCCAGTCCTCAAGGTATTATTTATTGGATCATACAATTTAATTTCACATTTATTTCTGTAAAAAAACATGGAAAATGGATAATGTTGCTTGCTGCCTTTAGATGCATTTTGCAGTTTTTGAACTTTTTTATTTTAATTACCATATTAATTTTTTGGGGGATCTTTTTGGTCTCCTGGAAATGCATGACACAATGGCAGGGAAAATTTTGGGTCTTCTTGCATTTTTATAAATTTGGTTTTTTAAGAAACAAAGTTTTTGGTTTTTAGTTTTTGTCATTTGTCGCATTTTCTAACGAGGTGAACGGATTTGAAGCGTTTAGTGAAGTTAGTGGATACTTTTTTGATGAAACATCATAGGATTTTCATGTTAGAGTTGATTGTGGTTTCCTTTTTCGTGTGTCCTTTAGAAGTCGTAAGTATTTTGTCACATGAAAGTAAGTTTACTTCTTGAGTACGGTTCTGATATACGTGAAGTGTATTTAAGGTTCATTCTCTGCATTTTCTGCGGCCAAAACGATTTGTTCTTCACTTTCCATGTTTCAAAATTTTCGATCGTTTCTATTGGTGATGTGTTGTTGTTGTTCTAGGATTCATACAGCCAACCCCACTTAGTGGGATAAGGCTCTGTTGTTGTTGTTGTTGTTGTTTCTATTAGTGGATATACAAAACAACTGTTAGAGATGAATTTGCTGAGAAGAAACCAGAAATACCATTCTTTCTATGTTAGTATAATGTTCAACAAAATTAGTGATGTGGATTTTTCGGAAATATTGGGTAACTGATAGAATCACTTTTCTCTTCTTGTGAAAAAATTCAAATCAAGTAGGAGATGACTCTGTTGTATCTCAAACTCCTAGTAGAACATCATCAAACACCACTCCTTTGGCTTCCAAGAATGTCAAAGACCTTCGCCAAAGCCCCGGATATATCAATGTCAGCATCTTTACTTACGATGAGATGAGTTTGGCCACAAAACGTTACCGGCCAGATCTAATTCTTGGTGAGGGTGGGTTTGGAGTTGTATATAAAGGAGTTATTGATGACACCGTGAGGGCTGGATACAAGACCACGCAAGTTGCCATCAAGGAGCTTAATCGAGAAGGGTACCAAGGTGATAGGGAATGGCTGGTATTTGACTTATCTTACCCTTTTATCTTATTTAATTTCTGAGAAATGAGTCTTTACTGTAGTCAATTTTTGAAGTGGTGCAAGTCAAAGGTTTTATACGTGGTTTCCATATCATTCATACAAGTTGCAGTGCACATTAACATTCTCCCAAGCAGTCCCCATTTCCCTTCCACTTCTCATTTCGTGGTCATGGTAGGATAGTACACACCTTTACCATCGGAATGAATTTAATCTAGCATGTTTTAGAATTGGTTATTCCCAAAAGTTATTTTTGGAGCAAAAAAATGAAACATGTATGGCGTGTTGCGTGTTTTTCTTAATAGTGAATTGGCTATTTGGGGAAAAATCAAAGATAGATATAAACGAGAGAAGTTGATTTTAAATTTGTATTGCAAGGATCTTCTCAAGGAGAGAAAAATATGAAAAGTCATGGCCTGTGAATTGGCTTTAGAAATGAATACAGTAGATGATATTTCTCGCTTAAACAGGTATCATTCTTTCAACAATTCCTAGTTCAGTGGACAGGAATGTTGGAAACCACTGAGAGACTTTATCATCTGATTTCTATTAACATTTTTTATATGCATAAAACAAAAACAAAATTTGGTCCTTTTTTCATTGATTGTTGGTCTTGCAGGCAGAAGTTAACTATCTGGGACAGCTGAGTAACCCTAATCTTGTGAAGCTGATTGGGTACTGCTGTGAGGATGACCATCGGCTACTGGTCTATGAATACATGGCAAGTGGCAGCCTGGAAAAACATCTTTTTCGCAGTAAGTGTCTTATGCCATCAAAATTTCGTGGGATGTTGAGGAAATGATGTCTTATGCCATCTATTTCTCAGTTTTTTCCATCCCTAATCCCTATGCTTCAACATATCATGTACCACCTTTTAGTATTTCTTGTATTCTTGTCTTTCCTTTTTGGGTAGTCTTTATTCTATCTTTCATTGGCTTTCCCACACTCTTTTAGGTGGGCTTCTAGAATTAAATGTCTTTCACGCTCTTAATAATGTTAAAAGTCAATTGTTGAGTTTGACTCGTATCATTTTCTTCTTCTCTTTATGCTAAGGAGGTAATTGGAGCAATGGTCCTTGAACTTTAGTCCAACTGGAGCTTTTGTCCCTAAACTAAAAGTTTGTGAGTTTTGCTCCCTTTGTAATAATGTGGAGCAATGATCCTTTTAGCTAACTTTGTTAGAACATCTACATTTTTTGTCCTTTCAAAACCCTTTCTTACGGAGTTAGCCAAAAGGACCATTGCTTCACATTATAACAAGTTCAGGGACCAATAGTCATGGATTTTTAGTTCAGGGACCAAAGCTCCAATTTTCTCTTATGCTAATACTTATTTTCTTCTTATATTCTTCATTTTACATATTTGTTTCACTTCAATATACTTGGAAACTTAAAACCTGTGAATGGAGATTGACACTTTTTCATCCTCCTTTATTTTTATGTTGGCCATGAAATGACATTTATTAGATGTGAACAAGTGTTTTGTGACCGGAAATGTTTCCATTTGTTCAACATCTGGAATGTTATGGATCATTGCTTATACCAAGTATGCTGCAGGAAGTGTATTGAAAATATTAATCTTCTCCAAACTGCACATCGATCCACCAACTGCTAAGATATCTCAAAATGACTGTATTATAAATATTCAATTGGGTGTTCTATTTGATACCGTTGACACATGAAGAACTTACTGGATATTGTGGTCAATTTTGAATACCATCGATAGAACATTGTGCCTCATTTGCTTAATGTCATAATCATTTCTTTTGTTTTGGGCCGAAGGAGTGGGCTGTACGCTTACATGGTCAAGAAGAATGAAGATTGCTTTAGATGCCGCAAAAGGGCTTGCTTTTCTTCATGGTGCAGAGAGACCAATCATTTACCGCGACTTCAAGACTTCAAATATCTTGTTGGATGGGGTTAGTTGTCTTCTCATTGTTATCTTTTACATTGTGTTCATAAATGTTGAGCATCTTACTTGAGGTGCATTTGGAAAAATTTAAAAGAAAATACTTTTCCAATGAAACCCAAACCAGAAGATAAACTCCACATGGACACTAATTGTCATGATTCTTTATCAATTTCTGGCAAACCAAGAGTGGTATTTTATGATTGAATACAATTATGCATGACTAGGAAAATGAGTGATTTCTTGTGATTAAATTATGCTGGTTGTTTTTACTGAAATTAAATGATAATATGCAGGATTTTAATGCAAAGTTGTCAGACTTTGGCCTTGCAAAGGAAGGGCCAATGGGAGACCAAACCCATGTTTCAACACGAGTGATGGGCACGTATGGATATGCTGCTCCCGAGTATGTTATGACTGGTGAGTGGTTTCATGCCACCGATTTATATGATAAAACATTATTCTTTTCTTGATGGAAACAGACGATTATTGCAGTGGTTTCTCAGGGCATCTTTGTAGTCCTTCATTGTTACACTTGGTTGACTAAAATCGCATCATATGCAGTGCTTTTCATCATGGTTTGAAGGAAAAACTTAAAAGAAAGTCATATTTGAATATCGATAAGAAGAATCCCGTTTCTCTCTTCCTCACTCTTGTGTTCTCTCTCCATATACATAAAATTGATGAGTCAGTGCTATTGTATGAATGCTTATGTAGATGAAACAATATCTGTTTCAAGCCTATCTCAACTTGGTTTTCATAGCATTATACCTTATAACAAGAAATATGACATAATTCCTTATTGTTGGTAATATTTACATGATAGTATATCATGACTAAGTATTAATTTGATCCAAACAGGGCATTTAACCGCTCGAAGTGATGTTTATGGATTTGGAGTGGTGCTACTTGAGCTGCTCCTTGGAAGGAGAGCAATGGACAAGAGCAGACCCGGGCAAGAACACAACCTGGTTGAGTGGGCTCGCCCACTCTTAAACCATAATAAGAAACTTCTGAGGATCGTAGACCCTAGACTGGAAGGGCAGTACTCACTTAAAACAGCAATGAAGGTGGCCCATCTGGCATATCAATGCCTTAGCCAAAACCCGAAAGGGAGGCCCCTTATGAGCCAGGTGGTTGAATTGCTCGAGTCTCTTCAGACAGCAGGAAACCATGAACTTCAAAGTGGAGAAGGTGGTGTGACTCTTTATGAGGCTCCCAAGGGAACCTTTGGAACTACCCCCATGAAGAGAGACCCGAACAGAAGAGACGGTGAAAGGGGAGGAGAGGCACATAGGAGGAGCAAACCGGGAAACGGAGGGAGCAAGAGTGAGCCTATGAATGATTTTGATCGTAGTAACTTGTCTCCAAATTTTTGTGTCACTTGAAAAGTAGCTCCTACGTACGTTAAACTTGTAACTAGATAATGGATGGAGGGTTGAAACTGTACAAGATGATATCAGCTGGTCTATCCATGTGGTGTTTTTGAGTTAAATCCATTTGCCGGGGCCGGGCGAAAATTGTTAATTGTGATTAACAATTTAACACTTTGTAATTCATTTTCTTACATTTTACTTTAATCACTATCATGTACGATATGATTTTATATTTTCGTTATATTACTGTAATTTAACACAAGGTATCATTTGACATTATTGCCCTCACCAAATATGCCTTAAATTGGCCAAGAACTTGAGTATCAGCATAACCATATCTCATGTATTTTTTTATCATGTTTAACTCTTGATACGTCTTTAGCCTGCATTAATGATGTTCAAATTTACATTGGTTCAAATTTATTCTGTAATTTTATTTGCTCACTGGTGGGGATTTTAATTTATCATCTCTACTTCTGCAACACTCCTCTATGGGGCTCAAATGCAATCCAAATTTGTATTTGGCACTTATTTAATGAATACTAGTTTATGCACACACACAACACAAAGTGCCTGAAATTTTTTACTTTTGTTTTTTAAATTAAAACAGAGAGGATGAGAGATAATGTGGGAGTGGGGAGAAAGAGGTCTTTTTATTTTTAATTTTTTTATATTAGAGATGTTCAAATCACCTCTAAGTGATGCTTAAACAAAACAAAAACAAATTTAGGTTTGTAAGTTACGTTACTGCCCTTAACTTTTTTTATTGTGATAGAAGATTAAATAGTTTTTTCACCCTCTTTTGATTGACAAAGAGAATTCTATTCATATGTAGTTTAGATAATAAAATTAAATTAATTAATGACCTCAATTATCACCGCAACTGGCTTTATACACACAATAATTGTGTTTAAATTACCGATGAGTTAATCTTTCTTCATTAATAGGTACGCAACTAGCTTTATACACACAATAATTGCTTTAAATTACCGATGAGTTAATCTCACCTAATCTTCCTTCATTAAACTTAAAAGAAAAGAAGAAGAGACAAACCGAATGTTAGAGCATGTCGAGCCCATGCCCAAAAGTTGAGCAACTAGGCAATTATTGCCCAAAAATTCAAGAAAACTGCTGCAGCCCATAACCTAAAGTAGGGCAATTGAGTGGGCCCAAGCCCATAACCTGTGCAATACACGCCGGCGGCGTGGTATGTCAAGAGACAAAAAACCGTCGTGGAGACTGCGATGTAGGCTGTCAACACGTAGTGAAATCTGGGCCTGTGGATTTCCAATGGCCATATACTCCAACGGTCCTTATTAATTAGGCCTTTTTTCGGGTAAAACAAATTGAAAATTTTCAAAAAATGAAAGAAAAGGAAAGTGACCAGTGTGCCCATGTGGCACAATCTGATACACTTAATTGAAATAATCTAACAGTCATATTAATTTGGTTGGAAAAAATTTCTACACACAAAAACAACAAAGCCTTACTTCACTAAGTGAGGTCGGTTGTATGATTCCTAAAACGTCATTACGCTCGATTTTGTGCCAAGTCTTCCGTTAGATCCAATTACTCGAAGTTTTTTCTTAGAGTCTTTCAAAGTCTTTCAAAGTCTTCTTAAGTCTTCCTCTACCCCTTTAGCCCTAAGCACTCTATCTCGTAATAGCATCTTTTAATTGGAGCACACGTAGGTCTTCATTTCACATGTCCAAACCACCTTAATCTATTTTCTCTCATCTTATCTCAATTTTAGCTACTTCTACTTTACCTCGGATATCACTGAAACCTTAATCATGTCATTTCCCGAGTGTCCACAAATCTAATGAAGCATTCTCATCTCCTCTACACTCATTTTGTGTACCTATTGATGTTTGATCGGCCAACATTCCGTGCCATAAAGCATTGATGGCCTTATTGTCGTCCTATAAAATTTTCCCTTAAGTTTTAGTGGCATACAACAATCGCACAACATACTTGATGCATCCATTTAGCATGTAATCTATGGTTAAGTTCTCCATCTAAATCTCTATTATTTTGCAAGATAGATCCAAAATAGCGAAAGCGTTCACTCTTTAAAAATTAAATTAAACTAAAAAAAATAGAGAAATTTTTTTAAATGTAATTTCAAATAATGACACTGTGGTGATAGGATTGGTTAAAAATTATGTTAAAAATTAATTTGGTTAGAAAATAATGTTAAAAATTATAAAAATACAAAAAAAATGAAAATTTTTTTTTAAACATTTCCTATAAATACCCAACCATACTCTTTCACAAAAATTGTAATTTCGAGTAATGACACGTGATATTGACAGAATTAGTTAAAAATCCTATTTAGAATTAATCATAATATTATCTTTTTATAAATTTTAAAAAAATGCAAATTGCACGGGCAATTGATTTGCAAGATGAATATGCACTTACGCAATTAATATTCACCAAGGCAATAATTGTATATTGCCCAATTACCCATGGACTCGCTTTTATACTTTTTTCAACAACATCGTCATATCCCACTAAGTGAGATCTGCCTTTACGCCTTTATGCTTTTCAAGATCAAAAAAATAAATTGATGTGTATTAAAATGGAAACTTCAACGCCGCTGAGTGGCTGACAACAGAAAAACTCTTGGTTTTCATTACACGACAGAGATAACAATGTGCACATTAAACTACGTACTACAGGAAAGGAAATTCTAATCCAGACTAAGATTCTAAATGACCGCACTATCAACCCTCGTCTGGCTGTGTATAAACACCACTTCAAATTTCTAAAACAATAAATTACCAATTGGAATCTGCAAGTTCCATAACATCATAACCTTGGTTCGTTATCCGATTATCATGAGCATTAGCCTGCAGAAGTAGGAAATCATCGTTAGCGAAGGCATGTCGACGGATCATTTTTAGAATCTGCACTCAAATTTCAAGTGTTGAGATGAAATTACCCCATAGATGGTGCAACTTCACAGCTAACTGAGTGACAGATCTTCTCTCTGAAGGATTGGAAAATTCCATATTCACAGCTTCCTCAATGGAAGACAAGAATTCATGTTTTGCTTTCACTGGCAGGCCAAGGTAGTTTGGTCCATGCGTGGTGCTCAAGTCAGCAATCTAAACGAGTGAAAAATCATCTTAAGCGTTAACATTTCAATTTGGAACACATGTCAGTTTCCAAGTAAAAATTATGTTGCATATATCATGTATGAAAGCACTTGCCTGCTGCAACCAAGGAATTACGGTGTTGAAAAACCTTTGTTCTAGGAGATATGAAGTTAAAGTGCTGAGAACATCCCTGGCAGTTTTAGGCGACAAACATTCCAGAACAGGACCAGTTCCATCAAGAAGCTCAACCAGAACAATTTCATCACCCGAACAAAGAGCTTCCACATATGCAGAGTCTAGGTCCCCTTCACATAGGAAACCTTTCACTTGTTTCCAGAGGTTATTCTTACTTTCTACAACATTTTGTCTAACTTTGGCATTAGAAGCTGAAGAAAACATAGCATCTGTCCTTATTTGACCATTACTTAACCTCTGTGTTCCCTGCCCAGGAATTTTCCTGATGTCTTTCCCAGTAGGATTCCTGGTAAGCTTCCCCATATTGTTACTCCATGTCTCTGCACCATGTCTTACAGAATTGTTTGTTCGGCTCCTGCCAGTTGTGTTTTCCACCCAAGTATCAGAATGTTTCACGGACAACATTGAAGGCTGTCGGCTGGTTATATCTATAGATGGCCTTGGAGTGCTTGTGGAGAGCCTTGGAGAATGCAAAGTTTGGCTCTGTTTCATGAGTTTGGAGGTTGCTAAATTTGAATGGTCCCTCTTGTGTTCAAAGTTCTGAGCTAACCGGTCCACAACATCCTCTAGACCCACCACCCTTGTTTGTAAGACAGACAAGCTATCCATTATGCCCGATGTAAACACCTGTTAACAAAGTTTAAACCAAGAAAAATAGAGGGTTTAGAATATATAGAGAAGAAAATACGTATATTCTAACTTCTGAGCAATATTGTGTCAAAATGACCAGCATATCAGAGTTTTTCTCTAGGAGTTTTACACAATCGGTGCAGCTACTAACATACATGCATGTCTTTATGTACCTGTAAAAGATCCATTAAGTTTGACTGCTTGGTTTCAATCTCCACAAGTTGTTTTCTAATGCAAACCATTTCATTGACCATTTGCGAACAACACCCATGTGGAGCATGGGAACTAGATTCTGTCATAGTTGAATCCAGACTTCTACGGTCGCGTATCCTTTCAGAGTACATCTGTTTCTCACTACCACCAATCTCTTCAGCTGAAAACTGTTGATTTCTTCCCGCTGGCTTCTGCAAACCACCCTTGTCACTGCTATGAGTCACAAACTTTCCCTCTAAGTCATCAGTGACAAGATTTGACCCAGAAGAACACTCTTGTTTATCATCCATAGGCACATATTCATATCCATTGTCCTGTGTGTTTGTAACATCTGTACTCGTCCTTTCTAAAGTCTTTGTAATAGAGCTACCCTCAGATTCTTCATTCTGAAATTCGGGCAAACAAGCATTGTGGGTCTTTGGAACTGCAACTTCAAAATGCCAATCATCTTCACTGGAACGTTGATGACTTTCCCCATAACTTGGACATGTTTTTCTAATAGACAAAGGAGCTCTGCTCTTAGTTAAGCCAGTAACAACTTTCTTGTGGGCAAGATCCTTCCGTCCAGATTCACTGGCACTAGTAATATCGCTGTAGTCACCACCAAAGAAATTTTCTGAAGAAAATTGGTATAAGCATTATGAGAAGTAACAGGGATAGCACAGTTAAAATTCTGCAGAACTACAAAAGAAAAAGAATGACATCTTTATTAATTAATGCAGGCTATCTATGCTCTAGTAGCATTTTTACTTTATTTTCTAATAAAACTGAACAGCTACACCCTAGTAATCCTCAGATTTGATATGCATCACAAAATGTCCGTAACCCATTGAAACTGCACCAGTTTCCAGTTCTTGTCAGCTTAATTGAGACTTTGAGAGTTGAGACTATCCAGAAAGAGCACAAGAAAGTAACTGAAAACAAGTATAAACAATTATGCATTTATATCTTTATGGGAGCATCCAGCGGAAAAATAAGCATTGAGGCAAAACCCAGCAAGTAAAATAAATCTTAAAAATATAAAAGAACAGGAACCGGTCATTAAACCTTTTATTGAAGATCCAGCTTCTGAAGGTTCAGAAGTATCAGGTCCTGGAAGACTTTTCCAGCACTGTAGCGCCTGCAGGACTGTGTCCCTAACTGGTTTCACCTGCAACACAAGAAGCACCAAGAGGATCTAGTTTTAACCATCTGCATGAAAGAAGATTATCCAAGTGTAGATTTTTAACTAACACTGACCTTGTCAAAGCGACATGATTCAAGGGAACGAACGCAGGAAGCCTTAAAAGAGCCCATGAAAGATCCACCACTTGAAGCTATTTCCCCTAGTGCTATGCAAGCAGCTTTGCGTGTTGTCCAGTCACTACTCTTCAGAGATTCTTGTATGCTAGTCATTGCAGCGGAGAGAACATTTTGTGTTGGAGCACCCCCTGCCTAGAATAGAGTATCGAATTAAGCCCATACAGCAAGGATATTCTACCACACAAATTACAAAGAAGTAAACAACACAAGTGTTATTAAAAAATGCAGCAAAATAAACACAAGCATACATAGCATCAAAATAGGTTGTTGAGCAAGTTACTAGACAAGTGGTGCTGTCCAATCCCATTCAATGATTAATTGAAGAACGCACTATGCCATGATTCAGATTTGAGAGGAAACACCATATAGCATGTTTTGCAAACAGAGACTGAAAGAAGATTACTTTGTACCAAAAATAAGTACACAAACTAATCATATTGATGCATATACATCAATCTGTGTATATATAATAACTTTTGTCTCAAATTTCTTTCATTGCCATACCTTGAATTGAAACTCAACATAAAAGGCCTCTCCAGAATATAACGAATACTAATTCAAAGGACGTGCAAATAGAAATCCTTTAATTCATACAGCATTTGGAAAAAAGAACTTTTAATAGCAGAACCAAAATACATAACCTGTAATATCATGACTACTAAACTTACGTTTGAGTTTGAAAATTCACCTGGATAATGCTTCTGTTCAATTCAATGATTGCAGGCTTTGCCATGAAATGTGGGTTTTTAAGCAACTTTATTGTTCGATTCAACATGGGCTGCAGAATTGAAACTGGAGGATCACGAGTATTGTCAATGACCCTGGCTAAGCACAACGCTGAACCCGACTGCACTTGCCTGTTTTGTTCACCCATAGCTTCAAAAAGTGGCCTGACTAATACAACAAAGATCCCATCACCCTCGCCTGTATCATTACTCAGTTTTGATGCTAAAACACCAACAGTCTCCACACATGCATCCCTCACAACTGAGTCTGGATCCCTGAGCCGCTTAACAATGCTGGCAACCATCTTGCCGAGATGCATTCCAACAAGCCCCTCATGATATCTAACTAATGTACCCATCAGTCTAATACACTCCTTTCGAACTGCACTCTTTTGTTCCGAATCTGTATCCAAAATACAAGACAGAAATGGAGCAAACCCATCTGGGGTTAAGCACTCGGCCATTTTCTCTAGTTCCTCAACGCCTAATTGGTAAGTATCCCGATCAGCAAGCTTGTTCATTGCAATAACTACCTTGTGTTTTAGCTCGAAAACCACCTGTTGCGCAGTGACCCTCGCAGGTCCCCTCCCTTTAACAAGTGCGTGTCTTTTCATCTTGAATTGCAACAAAAAAAAAGACCCAATTTCCTAATTACACAAGATTAATTCCCTTCAATGTTGGGGCTGCTAATTCAAACTATTGGATTCCTGTAAAGCCAAAGTAGAAAACAAACCAAACATGAATTATCATACTACCATGGTGAACTCAATAGCAACTTAATCAATAATAAAATGCAAAAATTAACCCAAAACTTGAGTTAAATCTCTAAAAATACAAAATAAATAAAAAGATTCACTTCAAAGAAAAATCCACAATCTTTTAATTAGTGTTTTGAGCATCACAAACTGAAATCCAAAGTATAATCTTCTGACATTTACGAAAGTCTATTAATTTTATAAAATAGGAAACTCTAGAACCCTAGAAATTTGAAACGAAGCACGTACAGATCATATTCTCCGTTGGTTCCACAGTGGAATTACTCGCCGGATTAGGAGGCTTTCGCGTTGCTACATCCGAGCAAAGTATCAGAGCTTCCTCCTCTCCCATTTTCTCTTATTTTCCGGCGCTTTCTCGGCACCCAAACAAAAAATGTAGAGAGAGAAAGAGAGGAGAAATTTTGAAAGAATGGCTTTGAGATTACCGAAATTTGAAAATATTATAAATTATAGAAAAGGAATTAGTAAAATACTCAAAAGAAGGAATCTCAGGGAGCGTTTCAGGGACGGAGAGAGAGAAAATCTGGAGAGAGAGAGATGATGATGGGTTTGGCTTCAAATTTCGCGCTTCCTGTTTGGCTTTTCAAATTTAGAAAGGGAGCGTTTGGATTGGATGATGGGGTATTTTGGACCATTGATTTGAGCCTTGGGGTTTGAAAGAGACACGTGGAACCATTGATTTAAGTTTCTCCATGATTTCAACCCAAAGTGAACAAAAATTGAATCTAAATTTTCTCCATGATTAAATATTGATTTCAGAATTGCCACTTAATATTACGATTTAATGGTATTTCACTTCACTTGTAAGTGAGAGGCCTTATGTTCGATTTTCACCAAAGGTAAATTTGAACCACATTATTGCTAGTCTATTGTGAGGTTTAACTCACTCCCCCACTCTCTTAGACCATCTCCAATCCTGACCTAAAACCTAAAAATATTTAGCCCACAAAATTTAGGTTTTAGCCCAGAAACAGTTTTTCTACTCCAACCCTTTTGGCCTAAAATTTTAGCCCCAGATTATCAAAAAATGAATTAAGGCTAATTTTTTTTTAAATTAACTTTAAAAAAAAATTATGTAGACTATCCTAAATTAATTATATGAACATTTTAACCTAAAAATATTTAAATTCAGATAAATTTCGAAAAATCACTAAATCAATACATGAAAATCATGATAAACCACATAAACTTAAAAAAAAAAGACAATTAATAAACTACATAAACTTAATACAATCAAAAACTCATAGACTGCATAAACTTAATAATGATATTCACCATCTTGACTTGGTGGTGGACTTGGGTGATAGTCTTGCGATGAATCATTATCTTGAAATATACTCCTTGTGGCATTCCTTCGTAAAATTTCTTTTTGCTTACCACGTAAGTATCTCTTCCTCTCTGGAGTGTATTTATCGAGGTCCGCCATTATCAAATTAGTTTCGTACCTTTCTTGCTCCCTATCCCCTTCTTGCTTCATGGCCAAAAACATTTGAGCCTATTCTTCTTGCCGACGACACTGGTTTTCGTTCATTCTTGCCATTGCACTAGCAAATTGTTCACGTATCGGATCTTGGGACTTCCCTTTTCTCTTTGCTTCCTTTTGCTTATCTCTACCCGAGGGCCTTGGAAAAGAAAAAGTTGGGCTCATTTGGTCGACACCTTCATTGTCGGCAAAATTCACACCTTCATTGACATCATTTGGGGGTGGGGCTTCATTATGAAATAATCTTCCACATTGTTGATTCGCATCAAATCCCCACCTCGGACAATCCTTGAGGATGTTCCAAGCATGATGCAACTTAAAAGCTTGATTTTTTGGTGTAGTTCTTGTCTTGTAAATTGCCATTGCTTTGTCACCCTATGCAACAAATACATAAAAACAATTAGTTGCAAAATACTATTATGTACATGACAACAAAAATATCAACAAAGAAACTCACAATTTCTGAGACGCCCCTTCCACTAGACATGTCAACCATGACTCTCTCCAAGCTTCCCTTCCACAAAGTGCATGCTTTGTTGATAATCTTCCACCGATCATAAACACCACCAACTTCCCTTCGACCGGCGTTAGAGTTTTCATGGAACTTATCAACGATTTTAGCTCACAAATCCTTTCTATTTTGATTGGTGCCGACGGCACCATCTTCACTAACAGAAATCCATGCCAAACATAAAGCAATATCTTCGTCAAAGGTCCAATTACGACCTCTAACATGCTCTTTTGCCATCTTGAAAATTTTGGAAATGAGAAGAAATGGTAGAAAGAAAAATTGGAAGAATTGTAGGAGAAAAGTGAGTTTTGTGTGGATGTTTGAACAAATACATAGGTATTTATAGAGTTTTTGGTTGAATTTTAAGTTAAATGATTTTTTTAAATTATTTTAGCCGTTGGATTTAAATTTGGACCGTTAGATCTTTTTTTTTACCGTTAGATTTGATTATATTTGATTTAAACAGTTGGATTCAATAAATATATAAATATAAAACAAAAAAATAATAATTTGAACCTGGACCGTTGGATTAACCAACAGCCCACTTAAACACAACCGTTGGATCACCAAAAGTAGCCGTTGGGCTGCTTTTGCTTTCTGACAGCAGGGAACACCCCCACATGGGGCTGTCTGCTTTCAACAATCTGCCAAGCGCGTGTGGCACGTTGGCGGGTGGAGGTTGGGAAGTGGGCAACACAGCCCTGGTTTCACTCTCAGTTGGTGGGGCCCATTTTGCTTTGTGGCCTAAAATTGGGCCGGAATTTGACATCCATTTGGGTTTTAGGTTTTAGGTTTATTTTAAGTCATAGGTTGGAGTGGATTTTGGGGGGGGGGGGGAATGGTAAATTTTAGCTTTTAGGTCAGGGTTGGAGATAGTCTTAATGTAGATAATATCGTTTGTTCAAAAAAAAAAACATATTGATTTCAGAACGGAATAACTTGCATCATTATCTCAATTTGAATTCAAACGTGACTTTGACTCACACTCTATGTTTTGAGAAATATTACCATCCGAAAAAGAGGAAAAAAGGGGATATTTGTCTAAGAGCAACTCCACCCTTGGTGGTTGCTCGGGGGACAGGTGAAGGGAAAAGGCCCGAGGGCCGGTGGATAGGGCTCCAGCGTTGGGCAGCTTGAAAGAAGGTGGGAGCCCGAGGGCCAAGCCCATGGAGGATTGCCAGCCCTGCAACTCGAGGTGGGTGTGACGTCAGGCTGACGCCAGGCTTGGCGTCGGTCCTTTTTTTATTTTTTTTGTGTCAGGTGCGTGCCCCTCACTCGCAAGTAGGGGTGCGTCAGTCGACAGCTTTACAGGGCACGGGGCCCATGCGCCAGTTTCAGCAAGTGACCGTTGGGAAGCCACGTGGCTTCCCACGGTCCGTTCGATCTCCACGGTTCTTTAATATGAGCCGTCTGATTTGAAATGGTAATAAAAAACTGATTTAATATCAACCGTTCAATTTGATATCAATAGTTGATATTAATTTACTTTATAAATTAAAAAAAAAGTTTTAAAATTAAGAAAAGTTACCGTTGTGACACGTGGCACAATCTGGAGTGTTGGAATTTATTTTTTTTTTAAATCCAACGGCAGAGATTAATTATTTGAATAAAAAAATTTAAAAATTGTAAAAAATCTGAAAAAAAAATCTGAAAATTAAAAAAAAAATGTTTCTACTTTTCTATAAATACATTCTCATTATCATCTATCTTACACCACAATTTCATATGTTCTCAACTACTTTCAATCACATCCCTATCTTTCTCTCAAAGTTTCAATCCAATTTTTTTCAACAAAATGACTACTGATGCAGGTACGAATTGGACGTCTCTTGAAGATGTTGCATTGTGTACTAGCCGGGTTGAAGTTACTCATAATTCGCGTACGGGTAATGAGATGCAGTTGCGAGAAATATGGAGTCTTATTCATACCAATTATCTTGAGAAAATGGGTGGGAGTAGAACCAAAGAATCGATTTCTAGTCATTGGAAATTACTTAGCCAATCATTTATTATTTGGAGAGACGCCTTGGCACAAGCTAGTAGTAATCTTCGAAGTAGGAAAAATTACATGGATCAGGTAACAATATATTATTTATTTGTTTGTACTATACCCAAATTTACATTGTAATTATTTTTTTTGTATTATTTATTTGTTACCTACTTTAATTATAATTATTTGTTTGTATTATTTATTTGTTACCTACTTTAATTATATTTATTTGTGAGATTTAAAAGGATGGACGATGGATTATATGGAGGATTATGAAATGATTAGGTTGTAGATAGTGCCACGTGGCATGCCGTTATTCGTTAAAAATCTGATCGAAATCTATCCTAAAAGATTCTGAAAAGATAACGACATGTGGCACGACGACATTGGATAAAAATCTTATCGAAATCCATCACCAATAATTATCTTTTCAGATAATGACACGTGGCGCAACGAAAATGATTTAAAATCTGATCGAAATCTATTCTCAAAGATTCTGAAAAGATAACAACACGTGGCACGATGACATTGGATAAAAATCTTATCGAAATCTATGACTAATAATAGTTATTTTAGGTAAATGACACATAGCGCAACGAGAATGATTTAAAATATCTTATCCGAAATTACAAATAAATTTATTTAATATTATTTTGTAAAAAAAAAAAAATAATATTTTATTACCTATTGCCAGTGCTATTCAAGTGCAACGATGGAGATGCAAAAGACAGTTAATGTTCATTAGGGCAGTTACTGTTCACATGGTGGATTGAATAATGGATTGCCTGAGAGGAGGGCTCCAAGGGTGAAGTTGCTCTAAAGAAGTGAAAACCCGCATCAATAAGAATACTTGTTGTGTTGGTCACTTAACCATGGTGAACGAACAAATGTCCAATTTTTAAAACATCAGGTAGTTATTGAATGTTTTAACATATTGGAACCAATTTGGAATTATTCCTAAAGAAAAGATTCAGCAGTTATATGTACTTAATCCTAAAAGAATGTACGCAATTTAAATGTATTTGGTGGAGGTTTCGAAATAGGCCAAACCAAATCGAACAAAACTAATGCAATTTGGTTTTCTTTTTTTTTTTGTGGTAAAAAGTTACTTTATTACCAACACAATATATTGCATAAGAGTAGGCCCAAATACTAATACATAGACGAAAAAAAAAAAGGACCTCTGCAGTAACCAATAGCCCAAAACATAAAAAGCAACGAAGAAAACCCTAGCAGCATCAAACAGCCGACACCGAAAGCCGCTTGCTCACCAACAAAAACAAAGGTCCCCAGCACACCCCTGATGACCAGCCAAATGTGAAACACATAGGCATAATGTCACACAAATTAGTGGCAGAGTTAGCTCACTAAGCCTGCAACACTCGACAGCGGTATTCTCCCAACGCCCAGATAGGGAATATGTTCCGGTATGCAGCATACGTGATCATACAGTTCCTGTTGAAGACACCCATAATTTCCTGCAAAAGAAAATATTAAAGGAAGAAATATTAAATGTATTGGCAGCATTGGCATACAAATTGCGAGGAATCAATAAGATGTACATTTTATACCATCAGGTTTGTATTCAATTGCAACCTCATACAATATTTTTTAAAATATTTTAATCTCATACGCTTATTTTTTCATTTCAATGTCATATATCCGTCTCATTTGTGTGTAAAAAAAGGTTATTACTGTCTAAGGCTTAAGTTGCATTGCACATTCTGCCTTGACATGGTTTAAACTAAGACTGCAGGTACCCCTGTCCGGTACACTAATCCCTCGCTACTTTCTTTGCTTTCACCCTAAATTTAGTATTTTAAAGCAGGAGGTTGTATGACATTGAAATAATATAATAAGTAAATGTATGAGATTGAAATGGTTTAAAGATGTCGTATGAGGTTGCAATTAAACACGAACTTGGTAATTTACCCAATATCATTTTCATATCCTAACATGTGAAAATCTTCTTGTTGGATACAGTATTCACTAGAAGAGTAAATTGTAGCAATGATCCCTCAACTTTAATCAAATTGGAGCAATGGTCCCTCAACTAAAAATTCATTACCATTGGTCCCTCAACTTATCAAAATGTGGAGCTATAATCCTTTTCATCAATTTCGTCAAAATTTTGTCAAAATAAGTTATGTTGGAATAACCATTTATATAATTAGGCTCCCTCAACTCATCAAAGTGTGTAATTATGGTATTTTTCGTCAACGATGTAAAAATTTTTGTCAAAACGAATTATGTTGAAATGACCATTGCTACAATTGGGTTAAAGTTAATGGATCATTTCTCCAGTTGAATTAAAGTTGAGGGATCACTGGTAATGGATTTTTAGTTGAGGGACCATAGTTGCACGTTTTGATGAGTTGTGGGACCAATGGTAATGAATTTTTAGTTGAAGGACCATTGCTCCAATTGAGTTAAAGTTAAGTCACCATAACTACAATTTACTCTCACTAGAAATCCGAAATGACAAGAAAATGCAAAATGGTAGAGGCTTAGAGCACGTTTATGGAGGTTATGCATCTTAAATAGTACTACTAACAAACAATGAAGTACCTCTTGAGGAAAATCTCCATTCTCCATTTGAGAATTTATCAAAAATCTAGCCGCACGGTGCAACGGTGTAGGGTCTCTCTCAGCCTGTTCCAACAAGTAAAACACCACAACAAGAAAAGTGCAAACACAATGAATAACAACAAGGAAAGCAATCAACATCTGGAAAGACAAAAATGGGGAGCAAGTCTTTTGGAGTTGATTGTTGGCAGTTTTAGAATTTTTTGGTTGGAGAGAACTGGTAGAAATATTACTGAAAAATGTAGAGGATTGGGATTTCCAGGGATAGGGCCAGATTTTGTGTGTGTTCTGGGATTCAGTGTCTATGAAATTACTCGTTTAGAGACTTCATTTCTTTTCTTAACAGGGATCATTAAAGCATGGATGTATTGTCCTCAGTTGTTAGAACTCAGCACTGAAGTGGCTTATGTTGTCTGATGAAATGCTGGTATTATACTGTGAGTTGGGAAGTAGAGGCTTTGTTTGTGTATTTGACGGACTGCTGATCCATTTCAGTGGTATTGATGTTAGTTCATTCTAACGAAACTATTTGTTCTCATCAAAAAGAATAAACACCTTAAATCAAAAGTTGCCGCACCAGAATAAGTTGAATAACAACCTACCAATGTACATGAAAGTATTTGGTTAAACTATATGCATACCTGGCCACCATCAATAAGAGCCAACATGGCCCATCCAGTATTGACCACGTGAGACCTATCACCCTCAAGATTTGTGTACACCTGTAAAGAAAAAGCAATAAGAACATTTGATGACATGAATCACAAAAAACCTACCAAAATTATACCTTCAACCAATTCAATATTGTCACCTCAGACAAGACACGTCCCATTACTATCAAGGTTACAAGAGTCTCTTTGTTGGCAAATGCAACAATATGTAAGTTAACATTATGAATAAATGTAAAAGGATGGTGCATTTTCGAAAACAAATGTTAGAAATATTCTCAACCTTGCTAACCTGTTCTCTTTCAAATCATTGTGAGAGTTTTACCAAAAGAAAAGGCAAAGCACCCAAGACTATAACTGTTTTCATGGCTACATAACCATACATTGATGATGAGGGAAACAAAAGCATCATTTAGATTCAGCACATAATGATAGACACACTACAAACGCATTTTATTTTCTTGCTTGTATCAGAAACAACTAGCAACAAGACAATATTTGGCCACATCAATTAAATTTTGGCCAAAGTAAGGAAAATATCAAATTACTGGAGTAAAGATATATGTTATCTGAGTACAGTCAAGGTCATATCCCCATGCAACTGCAGGTGGTTAAAGCTTACAAGAGATAAGATAGGATTGACACGCTTAGCTCAGTGCAAACCATTAAAAGAACCAATAGCAGAAAAACCTAGTGTATTGACCAGGAAAGGTTAACGAATTCCCATTTTTACCTGTTTTCCAGCTTTATAAATATACAATACAAGAAGCACACCAAACAAAATAACTACCTAACATTAATTAATTAAAATTTTCAATTTAAAGGGATTAAGAGCTAAAATGAGGAATACAACAGAGTTTATAATTGAGAATTGATGAACTTAATAATTTATAGAAATTATTTTTGAGAAAAAAGAATGATGTAAAATCAATGGACCTTGCCTTGTTTTGACATGATAGATAACTCTCTGACCACCCACCAGAAGTAAGTTGTTTTGATAGCAGAAAATCACAAGCTTTCCGAATGCTAGAACTATTGTTGTAGTTCCTTCCAGCAGCCACCAACCCTTTTACCCCAAACCATGTACCATAAGTGAAGCAAACCCCCCACGAACCATACCTGTTCAGCAATTATAGTAACATAAAAAGCGTTCACATTGATTGAGCAAGATCTTGGAACTGATAGATCAGAGAAGGAGAAAGCAGCTAGAAATAGCTTATAAAGTAAGAAACATGGGGCTAACCATGAACCATCAGATGCTTGTATCTTTTCAATAAACTCAACAGCTCTTTTGATACAGTGTTCTATTTCTTCTCGCCGATGACAAGGATATAATTTCTTAAATGATTCCAGAGCTTGAATAGAAGCTGAGGTGCATTCAACATAACTACAGAGACATGTAGTAAGTATTTAATTTCTAGAGAAAGAAAAATGGAAGGAGAAAAGAAAAGATAGAACCGATGCAGTTCAAGGTGGTGGTATCTTACGGATAATCGATTACAATGTCACCAAAGGTTTCAGCAGGGTTGATCAACTGGCAAATAAATGAAACAGTAAAATAGATTAGGTCTCTGTGATCTCACGAGGTAACAGTGAAAGCAAAGGTCTCTGTGATCTCACGAGGTAACAGTGAAAGCAAAGGATTCTTATTTATATCATGCAATGAGTCCTGACATGCAATAGTGACTTCTCCAAGTTTCAAGTATTATTTAATAGAGAAGATGGGACTCCCCTGGCAAAGATTGGTGATAAAGTGCTAAGATAAGATGTCAACCACGGGGTTGTTGCAGGAAAAGCAGGTTGAGATTACTAATGACAAGAGCATGAACCACATAGATTGTAAATTTTTCTTGTACATTTTCGATTATTAATGGAGTGGTTTTCACTATCATTAGTTTACAAAAAACAGAACCTGTGTAAGGGGTTTGATAATATGCACCCACAAAATGAAGAAAAATAAGTTTTCCTTTATCTTTCTAAATTATGTAAATATGGAAATAAGCACAACTGCATAGGCAGAGTAATGAAACTCCTTTCAGTCGCAATAAAGATTCAAACACTTACGGAAGGAGTTATTAGATGGCAGTTATATTACTGGACACATGCTATACAAATTTTAGCAGAACCCACCAAAATAAAATGAAGAAAAGTGAATGACAATGGAGAGTCGTTAAAATGAGGCTACCTCCAACCAACTGTAAGATCTTGTGAGCTCATATGTTGCAAAACCACCGTCATTATTCTGCAATCACATTATAACAAATAGCTATCAGCGATTAAAACAAAACTTTCAGGTCATAAATCAGTTATTACAGAAAAAAAGCAACGATGAGTATTCATAGGAAATATGTAGATAGGGCAAGCTGCAGGGAAGAGTATTTATATGAAACCAGCATATGGGGGAAGAATGGAGCTTCATGATCAATTAGCACATTTCCCATTTTGATGTAATAGGTCCAAATAAAGACAGCATTGTCACACGCATAAATGTTCTCCTGGTCACTAGGTGACAAAGAAATACATGCTCACTCGCCCTTGAATTTGATATCAACGTGGAGAAGAAAGGGATGCCCTTTTAATGTTTTAATCTCAACCTTTGATATCAAATCCAAGGGTAGGTGACCAACTAAGAGAATAGAACTCTTGTCACACATAGCACATGGCAACATACACTCTCTTGTTTGTATCCTTATATCATCGCAACTAACCATCCACATCAGAATTTTAAACCACATTTGTTTGTGGTTTCATCCCTCTCTTGACTTTCGTAATTAAGGGTACATGCCCATATAAAAACCACCACTTGTCTGGAGACAATAGGCATTAGAAACTATAGAAAAATATAGGTAAGGTTTCAGGTAGGTACAAGGTAGGATATTGATTTCAAATATGTAGTACAAAATTCTGCTGCTTCTGCTGATGACGATGAACTTGACACTATTGATACATTTATAAGATATTAAATCTAATGATGGATAAACCTAGCATAGAAACAGAGTGGAGCCTCTGATAGAAAGCTTAATAGATTGAGAACAGATATCTTGTAACCTTATGGGAGGACTGATGTAAATTACCCTTCTTTTGCCGTTGTTAATGTTGATGATCTTCAAGAGAGGAGTTTATGATAAAAGCTAAATGGAAATACAACAGCAATAGCAAAAAATTCTAAAAAATCTTTTAAAAAAATGACTACTGTGAAGTTTGAAAAGTTTCTTGTTCAAGAATTGAAATCATCTTATACATAATCACATGCAAGCAGCATACTTCATGCTTCTGACGACATCATTAAGAACATTAGAAGGAGTTCTAGAGATGGCTTGGGTGGTAGAAAATTCGTACACTTATCTACTTCAGAGTTCAGACTATCATGGTCTGGGCTAACCTGTAGTGAGAGTATGACATTGACAGCATCGTAAAGCCGGTTTGCATCTAGTGGTTCACCAACAATTTCAGATGGAATTTTTGACAATGATAGAACAGCCTGAAAGAAAAAAAAAATAGAAATAGTGAACAATGAATAAGTAAATGCAGTGCGTTTAACTGACCAACACTCACTTTCAATCCTTCAGCTGTGCAGTCTGAGATGGGCCATCCATGATCAGCAGTTGAGAAAGGCCAAGCACCCTTTGAAATGTGGCGATACCAATAGTCAAGATCACCGGGGCAATCTTCTAAAACCTTGAGAGAAAATAAACAGTCAATCATGGATATGAGGGGCCCATTAAATGTAACAGTATTAAGAAGAAAAAATGAACTCGGATGCACAAGATCACCACCTGTGAATCTTTTATGTATTGATGTCCCTTTCTTAGAGTTGAACCAAATTCTTCTATAAGGTTGGTTGCGATAATTGCTTGAACAGAAAAAGAAGTGTCCCAAGCCTGGCTTCCATTATACCCCTGCAGTAAATTCATAACATCAGGTTACTCGGCAGAAAACTCGTTAAAAAGATGCTGACTCAAGAAGTGCTGTAAAACAAAGTCAGCATAATTGAGTTTATTTGCAGGAAGAGGGTATTAAAAATCGCAGACTTTTTTGTCTGGGTAAGGCTGTAAGCACTAGGCACTCAGAGCAAATATCTGGATAATTGAATAAGTCACACTTTGAGGCTATTAAATGTTCAAAAATAATTCACACTTAGAGGCTATTAAAACTTCAAAAACTTGTTCAACTTCCTAGCAATTGTTTTTCGCATGATCATCACACGTATTTCTGTTTCTAGTATCAAATTATTGATGACTACTGAGTACAATTAGAAACAGCAGTTATGTAGCAAGCTTTAGGATAAGCATGCTAAACAGCTGTAAAGTGTCAATGGATGGGACACGTTCCAGAAATATGGACTGTTAAAAATAGTTCAAGGTATGATGATAGTATACAGACCTGCATTTTCATGCCATCTTCAGCAATCCATAGGTAATCATAGATTCTTGGAATATGTAACTTGAAAGCCTCTGAATTCGGATCTTCTGCCCAACAGCAAAGCATATTTAAAACCTGCAATCCGCATCAACCTTGAAACTCAAAAAATTGTAATTGACAAATAGATATAGTCATATATATATATATATGTGTGTGTGTGTGTGTGTGTAAAAGAAGAGGGGGGGGGGGGAATGTGAACATTAATAAAAAGACCAAAATGAATAACTCAAAAGCAGTTAAAAAAGTAGTCCAGACAAAGGACAAAATAGATTAAAAATCAGTGAAAGCATTTTAAGAACCTAACTAATAAACCATTCTCGACTTAAAATTTTAATCACAGTATTATCATCATAACTAATACAAGTTTGGCATGGACGAATAGTGTGTGGGATAAAGGGACGGAATGAGAGGAGTTCCTTAACTTGCTACAGAGATAGGTGAGTAAAAATGACGATCGGGTGGATGAAGAGCCCCTCCATACCCACTAAAACCACTGGGTTCATGGTGGAATTGGTATAAATCTAGACAAAATTGTTAACTGAGACCAGTAAAAGACTATATGCAATCTTTTAAAATAAACTATTCTTCATCTCTCCTTCCTTTCTACCCAACAAGAGGAGAATACATTTATATCCATCTCTCTTCCTATCCTACTATCATTTTCCTCCTTCCTACTCTTCATCATCTCTTCCAAATGTAGTATAAGTGGCAGCACTAAAAGATTATATTTGCTTCCCTTAACAGACAGAAACCTAAACAGTGTACGTAGTGCCAAACCACTTGGATACATACCTTATTCACAGGTCCAATGCAAATATAACGAGTATTCTCATCTTCATAATGTATGTGCTCAATTGCAGTGCGAAGAGCCTTTTCTCTCAACTTCTTCCCAGGCCAACGCATTAAGATTGGTTCAACAGCCATATGAAGAGAAGACCAAAGTATATCTTGTACAAGGGGGTGTGGATAGTACAAGTCTTCCTGCAAAAAAAAAAAAAAAAAAGAATTTTCTTAAGAAAAATTTGGATCAATGTGAATGTATAGATAGATAGTTGACCGTATTCCAGTATGTGGAACAACATAAGTATGCAATCTGCTGACTATAATCCACTAAGGTATTTTAGAACACATTCCTTTATTACTGAAAAGAAAGAAATGAATTTTCTAGTGAGAAAAATTACAGTCAATGTGAAAGTACAGACAGTTAGTTGACTGTATCCCAATTGATAGAACAATATAAACATGCAATCTGCAACTGCTGACTGTAATCCACTAAGGTGTTTAGAACACATTAACTGAACTTTGCTCGATAATGTAACCTTATTTTAATAGAAAACATAGTGATATATAGTAATAGGTAGAAATATGAAAATGACAGACACAACAATAATAAAGCTATTATATTCAACCCTTCTTTCAAGCTGTTAAAGAAGGAGATTATTATTACTGGACAAATTTGTATCACATCAGATGTTAGCTCTGATTTGAGAACAGAGTTAGTTTGACCAACCTTTGCACACTGGTTGCGTGCCTCATTCCAATCTATTTCATGATAGGGGACATTAAAAAGTTCTTTCCTCAAAGACAAAACTGTTGGTGTGATTGGGCCAACAAACCTCTTCCCATATAGGTATGACATTGGCAAATAGACCATGCGGCAGTGACACCACATCCTTCCTGCAGAGTAAAATGCAATCATTCCTCTGGTGGTGTCTACTAGACGATCAAAGAATTATTCATGCATGCCACAAGAAACATTTATTTGAACTTTTACAGCAGAAACTTCATTTTAACTAAACGATAACCACACTAGTCGAGAATGATGGCATTTGAAATCTCATTATAAACTAAATTTTGAGAAGGGAAGAAGGCCCACCAGAATACAGCATATTTTATTTATTGTAAGAGTAAGAATGTAATATCACTAGCAAGGTACTTAAACAATCAACCAGAGGTCAAACTTTTCAAAATTAATGCTGATGAAGGAAAAAAGAGCCTCAGAATGAAGGTTCAAATGTATGCTATTGAATTAATATGACCACCTAAGCTGTGTTGATTACCATAGTTGATTGTGCATCACAAGTTATGAGGTAATTTTTCTATCAGCCAGTAACATGTTAGAGAAAATACAGAAAACGCCTATTCTTTTGTTTCCCTCTCTGATAAGAAAAAAAATACTTATTCTTCACAAATACAGAAACAAATACATACAGGAAAAACACTCATCCGCGGAGAATGAATAAAAGGCAAGAACCTGGATGAATTGGGAGCATGTATGGAAGAAGCCATATCTCAGGGGGCAGGGGATTATTGCCAGACCATTCAAATGCTCCAAGTACCTATTACCACCCAGCAATGCTACAATGATTAAAGAATGCACTAGATTGTGTATATAAAGAATTCTTTCCAGCACAAACTAATAAAAGATGTGAAGGTCAGTTAGACCAACAAGATGAAGGTTAAGTTCTGAACTGATAACCACATTTTCCCCCACGATGTAATTGCAGTAGCACCACCATGGTCCAGAATCCACCTACGCCCACTCTCCATGGCTCCTTGTCCATCTTTATTTCCTTCACCAAGCAACCTTAAAGTAACATATGTCAAGACACTGCCAAACATAGTACTTGGGCCCTCAATGTGCAAGCCCCACCCACCATCTTTATTCTGCAATTAAACATCTCTAAATTAACAAATTTTCATCCCTCGTGCAGAAACGCTGGAACACGAGACTTCTGATAAACAACCAAAAGTTGAGCAAATGAGAAGGTACACCAGTGAAAAGGCGCATATGTCACAAATTTAAATCCAAAGTGAATCCTTGCCTGATGATTGTAGAGGTATCGACAGATCTCCTTCTTATGCTCATCTGATAAGACTGCATTCAATGCCCCAGTGATAGACAAAGCAATTACCTAATCATTTGATGGGAAAAAAGTGTCAGAAATCACTGATTATTTTTATGGAGTAAGAATCAAAGATTTTATTGCCTCCACTGTACTATGTTCCTGAAGGCTGAGACAATTGATCTAAAATACAACCCACTACATTTTTGGATGACCTGGAATATTTTTCACAACTTAAGACTTCCCATTAGCAGCATCAGCACTTACCAGGCCCGGGAGTAGAAACATAGGGCCTCCATAGTCCCCAGGCCAATGTCCATCATGGGCTTGAAGTGTTGAATGGTAACTTATACCCCTTTTTAATGTATTTGTCACTGTCTTCTCAGTCACATCTTCTGTGTCTTTTACTTTGACCTGGGGTAAAACAGCAGGAACTGGGTTCTCCTTGGAAAACTACAATTTGGTGACGAAAGATAAATAGTTATAGTCAGTGAGATTATATAAAAATAAATTAATATAGATAAATGTTTGAACATTCACAATCTCATTCCCCTTTCCCCACAGAGCAAAGCAAATACAAAAAATAATATATCAGATGAACAGTCTCCCATGAAGCTTAAACCAACTCACAATCTGACTAACATGTAGAGCATATTCAACGATACTCTCTCACATGTTTTTTTTATCTCAAAAAAGATGATAGTCTGTGATGATCTGAACTTTTCCAGTTGAGAGATTGTAACAGAAAAGTAATCAAGGAGGCAGCTTCATTTCCTGGATGAGATAAGTAGCCAGTCATAAATCTTGACCACTATTCTAACTATGGAAGGGTAGGAAATTTTAGATTCTATCTTTATATGGGAGATCTCTGAACCTATTTTATATCAGAAAACTTAAAAGCATAATTATTCGAATAATATTGGACAAGATATCAAAGGGAAATCTGTGTAGAGGAGTCTCCTACTGTTCTTAACAATTCTCTCGATGCAACCCACAAAAGATAAAAAAATTTAAACCCAAGGCAGAGCACTAAAATGTTCTGAATGGAAATGCAAAGGTGAAGGCTTATGATTGCGTTTTCACTAACCTTAGAACCCAAGTCATAAGACTCATAACAATATCACTAATAGCAGTATATTAAACAAAAAGAAACAATTTACCTCTAGGATAAAAGAGAAGGTTAAATTATTCCACCTATTTAATGAAAATCATTATGCTTCTATTTAACGAAAATCATTAGAGTTTAGGCAATGCTTCTAGATAACCAGAAGTACTTGCGGTAACGTGTGGTGAAAAATATTTAAAAGTACATTCTGCAAAAGCACTTATGGGCAGAAGTGCTATCTGCAAAAGGGGCCCTTACATACTAGCCCTTCACATTTAAAAATAAAAAAGAAGAAAGGTAAATGGTTTACAAGATTTATCATTGACTACGAGTAGATAACCTGATATTGTGCAGGGTGCTTGCTTACTGCTATATTAGCTTAATTTAGTGATGCAAACTTTACAGTATAACCAATTTCAGAATGGACAACACATGCTAGTTTTAGAGTTGACCGCTTCTAGTTGCACACTGGCTTGCACTTGTTCAGAGTTCAAGTTGGTAGTTTTGAATTCCAGAAGAGCCTAGCTCAAAACTCAAAAGTAGTTAAGAACTCTTTTTCAATGAAACTACAAACGAAATGGCACTAAATTGATGTGGAATGCAGGGCTTGTCCTAGACTAATTCGATATTGATAAATATTTCATAAACAAAATAATTGCTAAAGGAGTCAGCAGCATACAAATAACAATTAAGCTGGGAACAGTAGAGAGCAGGTCAAAAACCATCTGTAGAAAATGCAAATCACATGTAAACATTCAATGATTAAACTAACATTATCATAATTGTTTATCCTCAATTTTTCTATCGTTGATTCTAAGACTGACATTTTATGAAGCAATTAGATTATCAAAGATTATTAATAAAGACAAATCCCCACTTAGTTTAGAAAACTCATCCAAAGGAAGACAAGACAACCACTTTAGGAACTCTTCTGGAAGACTCAAAGTCTCAGAGTCTTCGCCGCAATCACGATACTGTTAGTCTGTTATTACGTATCTCATCAAAACAAAAATACCGTGTGACACAAACAAACCCGCTACCAATTAGCTTTCCAACCCCACCAACTTCAAAAACAAAAAAAAAAAAAACCTCAAGGACTTCCCTTTCTCCACCAGTCTCACAATTCAGTCCACCACGCAATCCCTTATTAACCCTATAACCACCAGTCAACTTCAACTCTAACTCCCTAACAGGTAATATCACAACAAACAATATAAAATCCATACATTCACAATCAAGTCTTCAACAAAATACTAGATGCATAAACCGAAACCAAATAGCGTAAAACCGAAGTAATCGATCTCAAAACAAGCAGCAGAGCTTTCGTTTTCATCAAACCAACAACGCAATCAATTGAAGAAAAACATTCAGAAGTAAAGAAGGACCTGAATGCGCATGAGCAAATCGGAGCTGTGCTTCTTAACGAACCGATTATTACTGTAGTTCTCGCGAGCTCTCTCGATCTCGAGGAGCTCTTCGGGGGTACCGAGCTTGGGATCGAACTCCCAGACTTGCCTGCCCACATTGTTGTTGAGTGTACGCAGCCATGGACTCCCTCCCTCCGCAATCTTCAGCTTCCACATTTTCTGTTTGGTTCCCGGGAAAATATAAAAACCCAAATGCCAGAAACGGAAAAAACTAAGAGAAATGCAGCAATAATTCGGAAAGTCGTTTGCTTTTTTGGGATATTTGAGATCCAAAAAAGAAAGCTAGAGCTTACCAGATTGCGACTTTCTCAGCAGAAAGTAGCGAAGAATTGCATGGTGCGTCCAATTCAATTAACACAAACAAACAAGTCTCTCATTCTCTCTCTCTCTCTCTCTCCTACTCACCGAGTGACTGCGACGTTTTGAAGGAACTTGAAGGATGCATGTGGCAGTTGGGAATTTTAAACAATTTGGATTCATGGCCGACAAAAACACCGTGATTGTTTTGGGATGCTTTTGATAACAATTATAAAATTCATGGTAAATTAGAATCCACAAAAGATAGGAACTTTTGGATTTGCGTGAATTTTAAAAAATTGAGATCTTTGTTGCAGACATAATTTACTGAACAACTATGGAGGCTATAGAGAGAGGGGTGCGGCAATAGGTAGAGAGAATGAGAAAGATGTATAATTGTGAGTGTGTTCTATTATACTTCATTGTACCTTTATTTATAGTAGTAAGATAGGTAAAAACCTTTCCCTTTAGAATTACAACTTTTAATAGGCAATCAACTCCTAATAGGAATATAAGAGTTATTCCAAGATTTACTAGGATTTACACAATCATATTCCTAATCTAATAGGAATGCAACACTCCCCCTTGAGTGTGTAAATACTCAAGTAAATGGCGCATCAGGTCTTTAGTAATGAAACAAGTATAGTTAATGAAGTCGTCGGCACAATAAGTGAATGCGAGTCTCAAATTAACGAAAGAATGCATAAAAAGTACAACTTACAAAACCTCGCAATGGTAAAACTCAAGGTGGGAGAAAATTCATAGACTAAGGAGAAAAGTGAGAAGTTGCATTAAGTCAAAACTATATGCCTTTTGGACGCAAGTAGAAGAGCTCACAAAGGTATGATCAGCCCATGATGGGTGCCTCGTTAAAACCTAGTTAGGTAACAAAAACCCAGTGGGAAAAATGCTCCTAATCATAGAGAAAAAGAGTACATTAAGATCAAGTGAGTATACTTCTGGATACTTCCCCTGAGTTTGACATAACTTCCAAATGAGAACTACAAGCATTGCATATGAATAGTTAGGCATACCAATTCCTCGGACAAGCTTCTGGAAGGTTGACTTTGGCAGTGACATCGTGTAGAGGTCGGCAAGGTTGTTTGGGATAGGCTTGCATGATTTCAATCTCATGATGCGTTGCTGATGTAGATGTGGACGCAATATGTCTTGGTGTTGACTTCGTTGATGTATCATGGCTTAGTCGGGTTAATACATGCGGCATAGTCTTCATGGATTGTCATCGGGACTCAACGATTGATGAAAACACAGCAAGTACTTTGAATATGTTCAACAAGAACTCCTAACCATGTCTCACTTGTGGCATAGTGAAGTAAGGTGAGTCTTGAATCGACTATGAAAATAGAGTCGTGTCGTATCTTTGCAAGGAATGATATAGAAAATCAATTTCCTTAATGGGCAGGCTTCGCAAAGTGTGCTTGTAGGCACAAGATCCTTACTTCGAGTAAAGAGATGCGTTGTAGCATCATTGTTCGACCTAAGTGTCCCAAAAGGTCGTACCAAAACAAGTAAACTGCTCAATCACCCGGCTCCAGGCCGGCCATATGTGTCATGTGCCCCAGTTTGGAGACAACCCATTGGCCCCAAATGAAAGCTTCAGGCTCATTTGTGGAGGTGGTGCAAAGATATTTCACTTTATTTTCTTCAGTGGTTTCATTTATGATCATTGTCATCTCGAATATCCTTAAAAACTCAACGTCAAGGAGAATTTAAGGTCCCTTAAATGGTGATTCAGTATCATTCATACAACGAGGAGCGTGCCAATGCTCTTAATCAGGTTGGATAGACCTGAAGTCGTTGTTAGAGATGTGATTTAGGTGTAAAGTTAGTGTGCGTAGTACGCATTCATCCAGACAACTAACTTTCCCACATTCTTACCTAATCACGTATTTAATTGAATCGGTCACATGTATTAAGAAACATGATTCAATTAACTCATATTCTTCCATAAGTAAAACATACACCAAACTTGAATCCAAGAATATGGAAAAATGTTCACAAAGTAAATAGTTTACTAAGGGGATTCGGCCAACAAGGTCATCCATGTTAAAATTCTGCTTTTCCAACGATGTTTGGTGAAGCAAAATTAGTCTCACATATTGACTATTAGAATGGTACTCCTTAACAACATTGGTAGGGGCACAAACATGTGCATAACCAATGATCTATTCCATCGAGACAGAAGTAGATTCTGCAAGGTTGAGGTTTGGGAATATTTTCCTTTATTCTTGAAGTTTTAGGTCGTAGGTACCAAGGATCATGCTTTGGGCATGATGCCATACCTTGGCAGGCCCTGATTCTACCATATGTTGTAAAAACAAACTCGAAATTGGATTGTGAGAGAATATGCCATTCGGTGTCTCCTTATCGAAGCAGTGCATCACCATTCGATAGGTTTTGACCGAACTAGGTCGAGCAATTCGATAGACTCCAGCCGAACTGGGTCCATACATTTCTCTCACGTTTGTGGTAGTAATCAGATCTGAGAATTTGATAAATTTCTGCTATCTACATTGCTACTTCAAGGGCAAGTTAGAAATAAGGAAGGATGAGAAAAGTATTCTCCAGTCAAAATTCGATCGAATTTATAAACTTCAGAATCGTACTCATTCATGGACGTAATCATAGTGTGCTTCAGGCAATGTTTTTCATGATTAGACAGTCTGTAGGAGCAAGCCAAAGAGCCATGAAATCCGCGTTTGAGAGGTACTTCCATTTGTAATGCTTCGGGCATAAGTCTTCGAGTGAAGATCATGGCGGAGGCTTATTCAGCTCTTCCATGCCATTGTTAGCTTTAATGGTGTCTTAGCTTCTTGATAGTCAAATGGAGATTCACGTCTTGTACCCCACATAAAGTGGTTTTTATTAGAAAACGTCCAAATCAAGAAAATCAAACTTGTGACGGTTCGATAATCCACTGAATTGGAGGGAACAATATTGTGATTAGTGCTATAGGAATGAATCATCCATAAGCATCAAAGTTAGAACATTCGAGTTCTAAGCCATCGTTTTCATGAAAAACATCGGGTTTTCATGGGTATATTGTTTTATGAAAACTTTGGGTTTCAAAGGCACTAAATTTGAAACTATAGGTTCAATTTAGTTTATGAACGTTTAATTCATAAAAGAGAGGTTCCTGCAAGAACACATAATACAATATACAACTAAGTGTAGTGGATTTGAGTTTCTTCAGGAACTCAAGTGTGAGTGCTTCGGGACTACGAAAGTATGTCAATGGTTCAAAGTATAAAAATAAATTATTGAATCGTTAATGTCCAAAAGTGATCTTCAGGTCAATAATTTTGGATTCATTATCAGATTAATGGACTGCAGGTCACTTTTAATTAATTTAATAGATCGAGACCATTCGGAGTCGATCGTAGAAGCAAAAATAATAATAACATTCGGGTTAAAATTATTTAAAATGCTAAATAATAGCATTGGGTCGAAAATACCATAGCCTAAAAGATAGGGCTGGGTGCCGTGAGCCAAAGGAGGGGCTCGAGTTGGGTATGGCTGCAAAAGTAGCCCACGGAATGGTCTTTAGGCCATGGGCCGAGAGCATGGAGCCCAGCAGCAGCAGCAACTAGCTCTTTGGGCTAAAGAAGGGGCACGGATCAGACCCAGCGAAATGCTAGCCTGCGGGTTGGGTGCGAGGCAACTTAAGCCCAACAACCAAAGCTGCTGGCAAGCAAGTTGAGATTGGGGCGAAGCCCAGTTAGTTCACGGGCCAAGGTACACGGGGACAATGGGCCAAAATCTGCTGGTTTTGCGCTTAAAGACTGCAAGTCCTATAAACAGAGATAGGCCGAAAGGCCTAGTAGTTTGGATTGGCGAATCAAAGCCCTAGGGCTACTGCCTGAGGGGTCCAAGGTGTCCGCGGTGGTGGTGCCGCAAGTACCCATATTTTTCGACAGAATTAGGGTTTGAAAACCCTAAATTTCTTCTAATTTATTTTATATAATTTGACTCACAAATTCCACATAGCAAATATAATTACATAGTGCATGAAACAAATATATATATATATATATATATATTGACAAATATATGAACATATACAATATATATATCGGAAGGAAAATATAAACATAGGGGGTTCATACATCATGGGGAATGTTTTCATGCTTCATGATCGATTCAAATATCTTACTTTATTTTAAGCGTACCTGATGGGCAGAAAACAATAAAAGCCTTTGAATTTGTAGAAGATCATTCTCGAAAGCCGGAATTGTATCTCCAATGCGTTGTATCACGTTCGACATAAAAAAATTAAATTGAATCAATAGCATGTAGATCAATTCAAAATAATAAATTAATCATAAAAAGAATTATTAAAACGTAATACTCCCCCGATTGAAAATCAAGCTTTCTTTAGAACAACGTTAAGAGCGTGCGATAACGTGTTGTAGGCATAATTTACTGAACAACTATGGAGGCCATAGAGAGAGGGGTGCGGCAATAGGTGGAGAGAATGAGAGAGAAGTGTAATTGTGAGTGTGTTCTATTCCACCCCATTGTGCCTTTATTTATAGTAGTAGGATAGGTAAAAACCTTTCTCTTTAGGATTACAACATTTAATAGGTAATCAACTCCTAATAGGAATATAAGAGATATTCCAAGATATACTAGGATTTACACAATCACATTCCTAATCTAATAAGACTGCAACAGTTTTCTTAAAAAAAAAAAACAATTTTAGATGAATATTTATGGATGAACTCAAGAGAAATTAAATTTGTAAAATAAATGACATGGAATTTGAGTATTACTTAAACGTTGATTGTACATTGATATGAGACGACACAATGATGTCATTTGAGGCATTATGAGGGCTGCCACTTAGTACTCTTCACTTATATGTAACAAATATTGAATTCGAATTTGGAAAATGGCAAGTTCTTAACTAATTTATTATCTCATCCATTAGTATAAGGGTAAATTACATTTTACCCCCTCAGGTTTCAGTGCAATTACAACCTCATACAACATCTTTAAAACATTTCAATCTCATACATTTAGTATTATTTTATTTCAATTTCATACAACCGTTAAAAAATATATTAAATTAACCATTAAGTGATGACGTGGCAAAATATGGGGTCGCCATTTGTACTCGCGTGGCTACCACATTTGTGCCACGTGGCTAAACACTTAATAAAAATTTTAAAATTTTAAAATAATTAATTAAAGCAAGTAAAAAAAAAAAAAAAAACCAAAAATCCCCTTCGTCTTCCCCACCCGAGCCCACTCCCTTCCCCCATTAATTCTAAACTCCTTCTCAAACCCAAAAACCTATCTTCCTCATCAAAACACCAACTCTCCTTATCCTCTGCCGCCGTCTGGTTTTCCAGCGATTCAACCTTCTATTTTGACCACCCTTATCCACCCACCAAGCTCATGTTCGATTATAATGACATCGAGCCTCCTCGAATTAGGACTTCTAGCATTGACACCAAGTCGAGCCAGATCTGCTCCACCGAGTCACGTCCTACCATCGCTGCTACCTGAAATCGGACCCACCTCATGCAATTCCTTTGTGATAGGCAAGCGGTAGCTGCAATGTGCGACTTGCGGTGGGAAAGATTTGGGTCTAAATGTTGGTGAGGGTAGAAGGAAGATGAATAAGGGGACTTATGATTAGAGAAAGATGCACAAGTGATGGGGGAATAGGGTGGATCGCCCTGCGACCTGGGGTGGGAAAATTTTGGGGCAAAGGATTGGTGATAGGAGAAGGAAGATGAAGGGGATTTATGGTTAGAGAAAGGTGCAAAAGTGAAGGGGGAAAAGAGTGGAGCCGTGGAAAAGATGGAGGGGTGGCTCAGGTAGGGAAGATGAAGAGAGGGTTTCTGTTTTTTTTCCTTTAATTAATTATTTTAATATTTTAAAATTTTTATTAAGTGTTTAGCCACGTGTCACAAATGTGGCAGCCACGTTAGCACAAATGAGGATCCTATATTTGCCATGTCATCACTTAACGGTTAACTTAACATATTTTTTTAACGGTTGTATGAAATTGAAATAAAATAATACTATATTTTATAAAAAAAGTTCAAGTTGTTTTGAGGGCGGTTAACTTATGACTCACATGCTACTTAGTGTGGCTTAAAGAAAATTTTAATGGAAAACTAATAAAAAGGGCTTGAAAACTTTGAGTTTTAACGATAAGGACAAAATAAAGGGTAAAGTGAATAGTATCAGGATTGATTTTTTAGTATAAAAATGTGATTTTTCGTTAAAATGAACAATACCGAGAACTTTTTGTTAAAGTTCCCAAATTTTTAATCACCATTTGCAGAATTGTTAAAGGTTTCCTGCTTAAGATCCCAAGGTAGTGAGGGGTTTGTCATAAAAGTTTGAATAGTTTATTAGTTGTCATGTGATGTATAGGAATATAGAGTGACATTGTTGACTGTTCCCAGTGTCATGGTGACACACCCCGTTCCGAAGGAGGGCATGTTGGCCAACATCCCACATCGCCCAGAAGAGTGATCCTTAAATGTATATTCCCATTCCTACCTAGCATGAGGTCTTTTGGGAGCTCACTGGCTTCGGGTTCCGTAGGAACTCCGAAGTTAAGCGAGAAGGAGGCCAGAGCACTCCCAAAATGGTTAACCCACTGGGAAGTTGCTCGTGAGTTCCCAAAAACAAAACCGTGAGAGAATGGTAAGCCCAAAGCGGACAATATCGTGCTACGGTGGTGGAACGGGCCCAAGAAGTGGTCCGCCCTGGGCCGGGATGTGACAAATGGTATCAGAGCCAATCCCTGGGCGGAAGTGTGCTGATAAGGACATTGGGCCCTTAAGGGGGGTGGATTGTAACATCCCACATTGCCCAGGAGAGTGACCCTTAAATGTATATTCCTATCCCTACCTAGCATGAGGCCTTTTGGGAGCTCATTGGCTTCGGGTTCCGTAGGAACTCCGAAGTTAAGCGAGAAGGAGGCTAGAGTACTCCCAGAATGGGTGACCCACTGGGAAGTTGCTCGTGAGTTCCCAAAAATAAAACCGTGAGGGAATGGTAAGCCCAAAGCGGACAATATCGTGCTACGGTGGTGGAACGGGCCCAAAAAGTGGTCTGCCCCGGGCCGGGATGTGACACATGGCCCCATGGGTTGTTGATGTATGGGAAAGTTTGAATAGTATTATAAGTTTAGGTTTATTTTTATAATAGATAAAAGTGGTCCTTGAGTTTGTTCACTATAAATCATTTTGGTCATTTCGTGAAAATTTGTCAATATCCTCGTTAAACTGTCACGTGAACGACCACATGACCACCTTTATATGGGTATTCTTGTCAAACCAATCATTTCATGTTAGATTGTCACCTGAACGACCACATAAACCACCTTTTTACCCGTATTTTTATCAAACCAACCCCCTCACTTAACGAAGTTGACAGAATTTTCACAGGATGACTAACATGATTTTCAGTAGACAAACTCAATACCACTTTTATCAATTTCATTGTTAGGGACAAAAGTTAGGACTTCTGTTAATTTAGGAATTATTTTGGCGAAAAAGCCATAAGTTTATTTGCATAGAGCATCTATGATTTTCAGGATCCGACCTCAATAGAATTCATGGAAAAGAAAATATAAATGGAAGATGAGAATGAGGATGAAGAAAGTTGAGGTTTCACTAATTTGTAATATGAGGAGCTCAACTACTTCAAGTACATGCATGGTCTCTTCTTTTTATAGTTTGGGATTCATACTCTCAATATCACCGATAGTTAAATGGAGTTATGACCCGTTTTGGAAATGCTTATTTAAAAAGCATTTATTCTAAAAAAAAAAGGCTTCTACTTGGAGCGCCTCAAAATTTTTAAGAAAAATGCAAGTGCTTCTGAAGGAAGCATACAACATGTGATTCCTCTAGAAAACACTTTCAAATTTTTCTATCAAAGCGCTTTTGGTGGTCTAAAAGCACTTTTAGTTATTCTAAAATCACTTTCAAACAAACCTATGTTAATGGAAGAGTGAGGCCACCATATTATAGAGTATTTATCAAATATAGCCAAATATTAGCCTCTCATTTCAAAAATGTTAGTTTTTATAAAAACTTTCAAATATATTTAAAATATCACTTAAATCGACACAAATACGCTTAAGCTTTAAACCTAATAAATTAAAAAACTAAAACCCTATTAGATGAAGGGGTGGTTTGGGAGTGAGGTGCTTAAAAAAAAAGCACCCATGAAAAAAAGCTGTGAGGGTTTTAGGTGTTTGGTAAACTGAAAAAAAGGGCTTATTTTGGAAGCTGCTGTGAGAATAAGCTGAAATCAAAGGAAAAAGCTAAAGTTGCTATTTGTAGCTTTGGAAAACTGGTTTTTTTTCAAAGCACACGGAGCTACAGTGCTCCTTTAATGAAAAGACCCACTATCAGACTGCTTTTTTTTTTTCAAAAGCACTTTTACAAAAAAGGTTACCAAACACTCTGTTGATTTTTTTTACAGCCGCTTATTCTCACAGCACAACCGCTTATTCTCATAGCAGTTTTTTTTCAAAGCACATCAATACCAAACCAGCCCGAAGAGTTCTCACATCTAAACCTTAAAATTGAAGGAGACCTAGTGAAGGCATCGACTGTTGGTGAAGAATTGTGCACCCCTAAACGAAGATGAGTGTAGATGGTTAATTTTTTTTGCACTTTTCCTCGTCTACGTTTTCTCTTTGCTTTTGTAGTTTCTTCCTTCGATTGAATATTTATGGAAGAATGAACTATCAATTTTTGAAACATTATTTATCTCAAATTTCCTATGGATTATATGTGCTTCATATTTAATTTTCCACCTTTGCATTAAGGGTGTTGTCCATGTCCGAATTCTGTTTTGAAGGTTGTCATTGACTGTGGTAATGAATCGAGAGATTTGTTGTGTTCTTAGAAAGTACAAAAAACATATTTTAAGGTTTACGAAATATGAATTCTTCGGGTGCATATTAGAAAAATTAGTGAAAGCACCACTTGATTATCGCACAAGAATCTTTTGATAAACAACTAGTTATATGTATGAATTAAGGGTATTTGTGTCTATTTAAGTGATATTTTAGATATATTTGAAAGTTTTTATAAAAACTGACATTTTTGAAATTAGAGGCTAATATTTGGCTATATATAGCAATATATTTACAAGTAAAAAAAAAATACAACTAGCAACATTTTTGAAAGTTTTTACAAATGTCTTGATCATGTTCATCAATCTTACGCACTTTCGGTTATAACATAGCAACATTTTGGTGTTAATAGGTCGTCACACTGTGAGTACAGGAGGGGCAACATTTGACTGATTAGGCTGTTGATTGATTAATACACACATGGAGAAGGGAGATTTGCCACGACAGGTACATTGAGAAAGATTTCCGCTCACCCGCACTCTTCTTAATTTACGTCTCCTGATTTTTCTTTTGATCCATCCTATCAAAAGACCAAAAATCAACAGAATTTTACAGATGATCTACAGCGTTTCGTTAAACATCGGCGAATTTCACTGAAACCAAGTCTCGACGGAAATAATATCGATTACATGGAACCGAGAACAAACGATAATACAAAATTGGGGGTGGACATCTAGATAATCAGAAATACACAGAAAAAATTTCAGGCCACTCAAAACCGTGAATTGCTAAGAAAAGCGACCACACAACTTGTACTTTGAAACAGTTTTTCTACTCTTTGCCATGTTTTGCATTGAATATCTAGGAACTCCCGGGCCTTGTCCTGCAGTCTTGATTGGCACCGAATTGTTTCGCCATGGATCTGTTGATAAGGGAAATGAAGAAAGAGGTTAAAATTGAAGTTAGAGGGTCTTTGAGCACCAACTGGAACTCGCAATAGTCCCAGTTTGGGGTTGAGGTGATTTTAAAAAAAGCTCCTATGAAAAAAAGCTGGGAGTGTTTTTAGTGTTTGGTAAACTAAAAAAAAAGGGCTTATTTTAGAAGCTGCTGTGAGAATAAGTTGAAATCAAAGGAAAAAGCTGAAGCTGCCATTTGTAGCTTTGGAAAACTGGTTTTTTTTCAAAGCACACATAACTACAGTACTCCTTTAATGAAAAGACTCACTATCAGACTGTTTTTTTTTTCCAAAAGCACTTTTACAAAAAAGTTTACCAAACACTCTGCTGATTTATTTCACAGCCGCTTATTCTCACAGCACAGCCGCTTATTCTCACAGCAGCTTTTTTTCAAAGCACAGCAATACCAAACCAGTAAAAAGCCTTATGACAACACTACTACTAGGATAAAGGCAAAAAGGAGAAATCTATACCTTGAGAAACACCTTGATTACAGCTTGTACAAAGTCAAAATTGTTTCTACATGAAGTCTCATGTATAAAATAATCAAGAAGCAGTTCGATTGAAAGCAACTCTGGCCGGCTTTCATGTTCTTCCTCCTCATCATCAACAATCTGAAGCATTTGGAGTTCCATATCCAGAGTCGATGGAGACAAACTTTTGATATAGTCAGTAAATGCTGAAACTGCAACCAAAAACACAATTCAAGACCATTATTTCCTGCATAGATGTTATGACGATAAAAAAGGCAACGTTTCAACAGAAACATAAACGGGATATTACTGTAATAAGAGATTAAAATATTTACAATTCTTCATTTCTGCTGACGACTGAAGATGTTGCAAGAATTGTGATGGTCCCAGACCAGATTTTATTCTAGTGTCTTCTACGTTATCACCTTTGGCCTCCTCATTTTCTGATCCAGTGGGCTTAAATAATATTTCTCCTGAAAAGGAGGGAATTGAAGGCAAAAAGAAAGGAGCCCTTTCAGGTTTTTTTGGCGGTTCAATTGGTTTATTTCGTTCCTGAGCATAGCAGAGACGCAACATAATTACTGATCAGTCACCAACAAAATGTGCAGGAAAACAGATACAAATGTAAATATAATATTTCCAAATAAGGTCAAACGTGTGGAATCTAAACAATAATCAGCAGTAGAAAGTACCTTTATAGTGTCTAAATTGATTAAGCTTTGCCACTGGCTTTTAGGCAATAACGAGAGAGTAACAAGATCCGGAATTTGCAGGTCAAGAGTTGTAAAAGCAGGAGCATCCTTAGACTGCGGATGGTCCACAATAGGCTCGTCAGAGTCGTCGTCTTGAGAACCTTTTGTTGAAGAGATAGATGGCAACTTAACACTCCTAACTTCCTTTCCACTTGCATAAGAATCAACTTTTGAAGCTCCACAAAACATCGATTGATTTACCCTGTTCAAATTGTCAGGTTTAATTTCAGGTAAAAAATAAGGAAATGAAAAAAGCAATATTACAATATCAAACGATCTATTGCATGCTGAACCATTCACTTTAAAAATTTAAGATAACTTACATTCTAACGTTCCACTGATTCTACGCTACATCATGATGCATTTGGTGGAGGTGACAAGGGCTAAGGTTCTATGAGGTTGCAGTGTTTTGGCTCTCACCTGGGTAATCTGGATGGAAAGGTATACGAGGGTCTTCAAAGGTTATAAAGGGTAGGGTTGGAGAGAGAAACGTTTAGGCGATATTGGATTGGAAGAAAGCCATAGGCTGAGTTACTGAGCTGTAATCATTAACGCTGTTTTCTTATTTATGTTCTGCATCATTTATTTAGTAGGTCTCTCCTGTTACTGTATTCCTGATCAAATTAGTTTTTTCTTTGAAAAAGAAACGTCCATTCTATATGCATCACAATCACATTTAAGAACTCAATAAAAACTCAATAGCAATTTGGAAGTCAATAGAATTGAAGACTTACCAAAGATAGACCCCATTTTGGTCAACATGAGCAGTCGCTAGAACATCCATATTCGGTGACAGAGACAATGCTGTTATAGACACGTCAACATGCAACGCATCTATTTGTCTTGCTAAAATAACATCCCAGACTCGAAGACTTCCATCCATACTTGATGACAAAAGCCATTTCCCATCCTCACTAAAACACATGTCTGTAACACGATCTGTATGGCCTTCAAATTTACGAACCATTCTTGATGCCACAACATCAAACAAACGGATGATTAAGTCATCAGCCACAACAGCCAAAAGACCTGAAAGTTATTTTATCACAATATTATCCAAGGCATTTATGATGGCAAAAAACCAAGTCAAGTAAATCTAAATGACAAAAATATATCAGACACAAGTTACCATTCAAACGATTGTATACAATCTTGACAACAGAGCACCCAACTTCCCATCTAGATTTTACATCACGCCCCTTGAAATTCCAAACCTGCAGGTCAAGACGAGTGAGGCATGAAACATCCAACTAAACTTAGCCATTTTGCTTTCTTCCTTTAACTTGGGAAGCTTAGTTGAAATGGAGCAAATTTCTTTACTTTGCTGTAAGGGCAAAATGCATCTTCGTGCAAAACTGTAATATCTTTTAGAAAACAAGGTTTAGGCCAGCCTGACCACAATCACTCTCAAAAATCAATTTAAATCCTGCCCTTCAGCACCACAGACCTCGTATTCTATTATATGAGCCTGCCTACCGGCACCTCTGACATAAAGGTTGAGCATAATTTTTTGAAATAAGAAATAAAACTGACCTTTATGTCTCCATGATATCCTGCACTTATCATTAGAGTATTTGTTGAATCACAAGCAATTCCAACCACTTCCCCATCATGGGCAAAGCTTCTTCTTTCTGACGTGTCCAAGTAACTACCTCGACTGATTCCTGATTGGAGGTTGAACCGCTCAACCCAACCATCTGCTGTCCCTAGTACAGCAAAATTGCCACATGCACTGATGGCACAAGCCTATTACCAACAAAAGAAAACTATTCATTAATATTGTAGATTGTTTTAAAAAGATGGTTCAGTATGGAAGTGGTTTAACAAGTCTTTAAGATTGCACTGAGCATAGTCATTATAACCGATTCATTGGGAACCATATGAATCCAAAGAGAGTAATTTCAAATTTGATTGTTCAAACTTGGAAAATGGAAGTTACAAAAAATGAGCTATATTCAAGCAGATTCTAACCTTCACTGGTGTGGGGTTTTCTGGTCTTGGCTTCAGAATATGCTCACCAAGAACAAAGTTTTGAAGTCTCCATACATATGCCTCTGCAGTATCCATATGGCATGTAACCACATTGCACCAATCTTGCTCTCTTATTTCAGCTGAAGATATTTGTTGCATAAAGAAAATCAGATAATTTAAAAACATTACAGGTTTCTCAAATTGAATAGGATTATAGGAATTAACAACAGTCTTAATTACTTCAACTACACTAAATCTATGGTATCGATATTTAAATTTCAAGCATAAGCAGTAATTTCTTTCAAGAAGAGACCAAAACAAATTTGAAATTTATTTTAATTCAAAAATTATTTTCACTGGTAATATCATTGGAATATAAGATCGCAAATTGTAACCTATAGAACTTTTTAGAATTTATATAGTATCTCAGTAAGAAGCTAATAAAAAATTTTGTCGTAAAAGAGTTAATAAAGTTTAAATGAAAACAAATACACAAAGTTACAGGGAGAGAAAGACCTCACCGCAGTCAAAAGAGATGACAGGCTTCAGTTTTATCTCTTCTTCCTAAAAGGTAAAGAAAACAGAAATTACAAAGTTAAACTATCAGCGAACTCAAATAGATTTGTCAATTTATGATTCACAAGATAATACGTTTCATCGAACATCAAGGGAAATGGGTATAAATGTCTAAGCCATGGTACATGGTCTTACTTAACTACTTGATACAATAATGTATAGCTGCAGGGGGGGAGTAACAGGAAATAAACAAGCTTTATGTACAGTATATATCCTGAGGCCAATAAAACATTTACACATTACTTCACCCCCAGAGTATCATGAAAAGCATGACAGACATCAAAAGGATGCAAAACATTTGGAAACGGAGAGAGGGGAAACAGAACAACTCACATCCAGCACCAATTCCCCTGGTCCAAGTAACAAAGACTATAAAAAGGCACTAATTACCACTTACCAGGGAGGATGAAGATGTAGTGTGACCAATTTATGGATTCATCTAAGACATTTTCTGGTTTTGAACATTTTAGTTTTGAACATTTTTAAATTGAAAAATGATCAGGCATTCTTTTCATTGCTATCCACACTGCAACATGTCCTTTATGAAATCATTCAAATGGTAACACATCTCAGATCACCCATCATGGTGACTTAAATATAAACACAGAAAATCAGTCGTGGCCTGATCCTAGGACCTAGCCACCTAAATCATTATCCATGGATGAACCTCACTGAACTAGTGAAATGCGACATAAAGCATCACATGGACACTGGCGGATGATTTCACCCAAGCATAATAATGTTAACAGAACAAGACACTGATAATGGTACGGGTGCCAGACACTCAAATATGTGAACAGATTCTTGAAAATACATAAGAGCAAACAAACAAAAATTGAGACATTTGTATGCATGCCCACATCATACATGAACTTGAACATCTGAGTTCATGTATTGTAGTGTATACATCATATGAAGTTCACTTTTAAATGTTTTCATGGTCAGCAAAAAAAATTTCTTAAGAAAAAAAGTACAAGGAAAAACAAAAAACACAACTATCCTTGCTGAAATCCATAATTTAAAATTATCAATCAATAACACTATAAATTGAATGTTCTGTGTTACAAGCAAAAAAAAAAAAAAACACAGACAAATCTTCAACTAATTTATATGCTTTCATAATTGTTTAGTGCATGCATCATGATCTGTCTAAGAACTGAGAGTCGTGCGAAATTCAATTAAAGAAAAAATTATAAATCAATAATACCAACTCAGTTGAGTTATACTAAGTACTGCAAATAAGGATAAAAGATATTGTACTTCCAAGTCATACCTTCATCTTCAGTTTCTTTGCTCGTTTGGATATGTGACGCTGAGAAAGCTCTCTACTTTGCTGATCCTAATAACAACATGTAACTAAATAAAACAATGAATAGAATTATAAGCTACAAAAATAAAAATGATGGTTAAAAAACACAAGCAACATTCAGACTACAATGCTGACTGAGTCCGAACCTGCATTACAGAGAAAAGGCGAAATGCACGGTCCTGACCAGCCGATAGAATGTGTCTCCCATTCGCATAAAACCTAAAACTCAAGCATGGTTAATAAAGAAGGTTGAAATGCAACCAATACCCTCAAAATAAAGCAATGGATTGAGCATCATGGAAAACCCAAAGCCTTTACAAATGATTTATCGCACAATTTAAACTAAAAATCAAGTCCTTAACTTGACGTGTAGAAATGCTGCATGATAAGGAGCAACAGACAAAGAAATAGAAAACTGGATTTTGCTTCACACATGTAAGCACCACAAGATAACATAGATGGAAGCCAAAGATTGTAAAATCAATGGGCAGAAATACGTGAATCCTATAGCACCAAATCTATGGCAACAACAACACTGGCAGATTTTAAAATTCACTTAAAATTAATGTCACGACCAATATACCTTATGCATCGTGGAGGAGCACTATGACCACTTCTGAATCGTAAAAGTCGAGGATCTCCATCAGTTGTGTCAAAAATCCACATCTGCACGGAAAAACACGAGCTCTTTCTAAGTAAACCAAGGTCATACAATAATGATAGTATAAAAACCTTCTAATGTCTTAAATTCTTCAAATATTGATTGAAATGTTCAAACTAGCAAAGTAGTAACTCAGCCAAAACGTCTCAATTGTAAGTTGTAACAATTAAATGAAAAATGGAAACAATTCAGTGGAACTTGAAGGAAAAACAAGATAAGAGAGAAAAGAAAATAACTAATGATTGATATAAGGTGAGCACAAATCGGATCCCATGGCAGAGAGGACAGCATACTATCTTGGCAAGGACAAAGCTTTTGTCTGGTAATAACAAATACAGGGGTCCAACTTTCAACCAATATGCTTATGTTAGTAACTTGGTAGACACACTTAAGTAATTACTAATTACTATCTAGTATCTACCTATTTTATAAATCTGAAGTAGTAGAAACAGTTCAAGCGGTCATGCTACTCATAAAACGGCTTCTTTGCTTGCTTGATGAAGAAGGAAATTAGATTAATCATGGTTGTATGTTTCTTCGGAGCATTAACAAATAAATTTCCACTCATAATACATGATTAGGGGAATAGCATGTGTTATCCCTACAGATTTGACAACTAGATGCAAATGAAACCTACAAAGGACAATAAGGTGCTCTTACCTTGATAGAATTGTCAGATGATGAACTCATTAGCACGGTTTCGTTCACAAGAAAGTGAAGTGATAGTATGGAACCCTCATGGGCATCTCTTATTACTGATTGAAGCCTTCTTTTTTCAAGATTCCATATGCTTATGATACCAGAAGAACCTCCAGATGCTAGAAGAGGCTGCCCATCTAACAAGGAGGAATAAATAACTGTAAGCATAAATTAGTAATTGACTTCATGGATAATCATCAAAATATAGCAGACACAACCCCTTCTCTTATTTTTTGCGTAGGACAAACATATAATTCCTAACTCAAAAAAGACAACTGAGAACTAACTAGGAAATGCAACTCAAGATTGATGTCCCCATAAAAAATAGACCATTTGCAAGACGGTAGCAGCCTGAAAAATAATACTCATTCCAAAATGCACCTGATGGAGATTAGAGAATAAATATCGAGGATTTCAAGCCTTGCATTACAAGATATAATGACATGGGCCTCTCCACCCATTTGCAATTGGTTTTTAGTTGGATGCTCTAACATTAACATGACATCGAAGCCTTGCATGCTCCGCGTCACCCAATTTAATTTTTCAGTGTGTTTGGCTCGGTTGCCCACATGTGATGGGTTGTGGTGCGAATTCCCACAATGGAAAATCTAAGCTTGCATAACAATATATAAGATTTTGGACATCTCAACTTATTTCCATTTGGTCCAATCCTTCAACAAAACATGCTCCACATCAACCACTTTATGTTTTCTACGTGAGCGGGTGTGTTTAAAGTATAGAACCCCATATAGAGATTTCTAAGCCTTACATGAGAATTTATATTGTCCTAGGTTCAACCTATTTCGATTAAAGAGGCCCAGGATTGAATAGTACTAATACCTTTTCTATTTTTCTATTTTGGTAACTAAGAGCAATAAAGAAATATGTCTACAGTATCACAGCCTAACACAGCAACTTCCACAGCACCATGGTAAAATAATAATTCATAGACAGCTATTAACATAAAGTGTAAAGTATAAACCACAAGCCTGGTACTCTTACCTGTGCTGAAAGATAAGGCAGTCACAGCACCTCGTGCCGAATGAGAAAATGTGACTAGCTCTTCATCGTAACGAATGTTGTGAACATGAATATTTCCATCAGCACAACCAACTGCAACAACATCTAGTGCAGGAGATGAAACACAACTGCAGATTGAAGAATTCCATCCCTTGAACTCATAGAGTTTTTTCTTTGTACTGATGTTCCAAAGTTGAAGAGAACCTTCCTGACTCCCAATAATAATCTGTACAGATTATAGATAGCTTTTAACCTTAAATTGGGAGGAAAATGAAGCTGCATCAAATTTAATGACTGAACATTTTATGATTATTTTGCATTGAAATTTGCAATAGAGCTTCTTTGAGAATGTATTTACCTTATTTAGGTAGGTATCCGGATGCATTATACAGCTAGGACTAAAGTTGTTGTCTAACATAACATGTCCGATCGGAGTAAGGTTCTCCTCAATTCCCTTGAATGCCCATATAAACAGATTACCTTCAACATCAACACTTAGGATATGCTCTCCAAACAATAGCAAAGAATTGACCTTGGCACTATGGCTACTCCATGTTGCTACCTGTTAAAATATTAAATAACGTGTTAAACGTGAAGTTCAGTCCATCAGATACTTCTGATAACAGACGCATATGACTCCCCTGTAGCAGGTTATTTATAAGATTCTAATTAAGAGCTTTGAAATTAGGATGGTTAACCAATATCAAAGGGAAAGAAAGCAATAACTCTGAAACGTACAAACAAAGGATGGGTGTGGAGGTATCTTGGGATTCAAGACAAGGGCAGGTGGGACTACATAAGCAACATTCGTTCCTTTTAAGAAAATTTTATAGAAAAGAACTGCCAACCAACCTGATGAGCTCGCTTAAAAATGGCTATCTCATTCCCATATGCAGCAAATGTATAATCACGGTAGGAAGCAAGAGCTCGAATCTTCTTTGGCAATTGTGGACCTTTCATAGGTGATAAAAAAAATTATCATAATTATAATGCATGAACAAAATAACCTAAAATGCCTACAAAATTGCAGTCAAAAGCATTTGGAAAAACAAAACCAAAAATAATATTGCCAGCATAACGTCATGCTGCTCCTCCAACATTAAAAGTGTTGTTACTTTGCACCCGCAACGGTTTGTTCATTCTTTTGTGAAAGTAAAACTAAAGTTTTTAAACAACTCCAAGCTGATTTAAAAATAAAAATAAAATAAAAAAAACAAGGTACCCTTTATGCAGATTCGTGCACAGGATTGATCGAAAGCAAGATATTTTGGAAGAATTTAGGCAAATGTATTGCCAACTTAGTCCCATTTCCTCGTTGATACTACTAATATCAATTCCGAACATTACTTTAGATAGTAATTCAAATAATTATATTGTTCATAATAATAAAAATTAAAAATTCAAATTTGAAAACAAAAGAACATAGAAACATACCAACGAGGACGAGACTGAGCTTTGCACACTGCAACCAAATAGAAATTAAAAAATATTAAGCATAAATTAATGGGCATTCTTGAAGAATAAATAAATAAATGAATTAAAAATTACGTTGTAAATTTGGAAGGCCTTGCCAACGGAGACAGTGACGAAGGTTTCGGTGCCGAGGCGCTGAACAGAGAAGGGCACGGAGCTGGTTGTGTAGCCGATTGCTCTGAACGGCTCGAATATTCCCATTCCTCTCTCTTTATATCTTATTAGGGGTTTCTGGAGCTTGCCGAAAGCCAGCAGCAAATAGAGAAGAGAGAGAGAGAGAGAGAGGAAAATGGAGACGCCAAGCAGCGAGGAGGGACTGAGACGGGGGTAGGGGTTAGGGGTTAGGGTTTACGGTTCAGGAGGAGGGAAGAAACGATGATAACCAACACGGTGCGTTTTGGTAGACACGTTGAAATACAAATAAGCCCTCCCAAAATCGGTGCGTCTTGTCTTATCAATTTTTTTAGCCATTAAATTTTATTTAGTTATTTGTTTGGGAAATTTAGCTATTAAATTCAACAAAACAAAAGGCAATTGTTATTGGCCCTTTAAAATTCTCATTTTGCACTCCAAACTTTCTATATTTAAAAAGAAAGATACAAAGTATAAAATAATTTTTTTTGAGTGTTAAGTTCTCAAACAAAAAAAGAGTTAAGAGCGACAATTAAGAATTCTTAAAGAAAAGAGTACACACTCCCTTAAATTTTACATTCATAATGATGAAATTTTTAATCAACGGACCTTTTTACACTTTTGTACCTATTTCAACCAGTTTTAATACAATCAAAGATCTATTCCAAATATAAGACAATCGAATAAAAGGACAGATTTCACCTCTCTAAGAATAAAACAACGATAAATTTAACAGGAACGTATAAAGAAGGGCCTCCACTACTTGGACTCATCCATGGGACCCTTACGATTACAAGATTCAGATCTTAAATCCGTGTTGTCTTGCCTCGACTCCTCAGACTCTGACGTCTTTGCAACCGAATCCTCAAGTGCCTAAAGCAAAGACAATACAGTGAACCTGTCTGCAAGAAAGAAGTAATAAAAACCATAAGTAACAAATCCATGAATTATCATCGTACAGATTTGATGGCATATAATATCGTTTGACGAGCTCCCAAATCTGTAAGCGGAAGCAAAAGACTGAAAACAACGCTAGCATCAGACCCTCTAGGTATCATCCCACGTACGACAATAACTCATTTGACTTCTTATCACAAACATAGAACATTTGCCACTCTTACTATCTTTCCCCCTTCCTCTAATTCTCTTTACAAATGGTAGTGTAATGGCTAAGATGCATCTTTCAAGTAGTTGTTCTTTCTTCTTAGGTAAGGCTCAATTTGAATTTCACCCTATAACGGTATAAACATTTTTTGGGACAAAAGGGAAGACAAAATCATTCAGCAAGCATGAGTACAACAGCAAGCTACAAGATATGGAGTCCTTACATTTACTTGGGTCAATACCAAACTGAGTCAAATCTGTATGTCCTGTTCGAAGTACCTATAATAAACATTAAGGGAAAGACAAACGTTTAGGATGTACGGATGATAAAAGAAAGAAACAGCTTCACCCTCATTAAAGAAACGGACAATCAAAATTCCACAAGAAGAGTTATCAAATTCTTACATAAGCAAATGAATCCATTTGTTGGCGAAAAGGTGGGCTCTGCAGCAACTCCAGTATATCCTCAGGCGACCACCGACCCTGCAACCTCAAGCGAATTAAACAATGGAGCAAAGCTAGTGTATAAGAGATCAATAATACAGCAAAGTGGTGCACCAGAATATTGCATACCTCAGGTAAGTAAGAACCTAAGCCTTGTTCCAGTGGCAATGTCTCAATCAATGGCACAATCAACTCTGGTTTCAATATATCCTCCAAACTCACGCCTAGCCCGACAAAAGGACAAGTCACACGATTAAGCCATAACATATTTCAAGGAGACAAAACTTAAAAAAAGCAA